>NW_020219833.1:1131910-1231658 GCF_003070985.1 Temnothorax curvispinosus | reverse complement strand
GTGTGTGTGTGTGTGTGTGTGTGTGTGTGTGTGTGTGTGTGTGTGTGTGTGTGTGTGTGTGTGTGCGCGTGTGTGCGCGGCGATTCTGTATCTGCGTCGCCGCACGCGGTGATGTCAGACGAGATCTGACCTTTGTCGGGATAATCGATGCAAATGCGCCGCCGTCCGATGAATGCATTCCGCCAAGTTCCTCTCTCATTAAAGTCTACACGAGCGTGATGTGATTTCACGTGCATTTCCCGCCGAAGCCCCCGGGACGTGCAATCGATGGATCTCTCGCTCAAGAACACATCCGATCAGAAATGCCGCTCCTGCCGCACCGCGGATCACATGTGCGATATCAGCAGGCAATTGGCCATTTCTACGCTTCTCGCAGGCTTGACCTACCTCATACCTCATATGTAACGAAATGTCAATCGCGAATTCATACGCGAGGTTACGTGCGGTTTTGTGCGAGAGTATTATACCGTCACATGTTCCGGTCGATCAATAAATCGAGTAATTGTGGTCGCGAACTGGCCCACAGAGTCGTGAGTTGCGAGAGGCTCGATAAAATTAGCGGATTATCCCGAAAATGTAAATCGTGCGAAGCATTACGCTGATATCAGCTGGTATAAGTATCGCCGCTCGCGTTTCTCGTCTCGTCATTTGAAATTAAAAATCGAGCAATTATATACAAACGGAAAGTAAACACGCCGTAGACAATCGCACGTGCCGAAGAATTTCATTCGAAACAAGCGCTTCAGCTCGTTTAAATACCTACAAAATAGTATACACTGTGAGAATCTGCCATGCTTTTTCCATCTTACTGAAAAGAATTCCCTTTCTTTTTAATTCTTTCTTGTTTGTATTTTTTCGCACAGTATTTATACCTTCTTTTTAATATATGTTAAATTTGTTACTTTCAAACGAAAAGTCATATTCTGCAGAGAATAAAGTTAACAGCTGTTTTACAAGTATGATGAAAAGTTTCTTATATTTGATTCCCCTCACTTCCGAGCCACGTAATCTATTACATTTTATATTTTAAGTCACATCGAAATATAGAACAGAGTTAGCTATATAATTCCTTTTGATCTCTTAATTGACATTCGCGAATGCAAATTGGAACACGACAAGTCTAGTTGAAGTTTGATTTCCTTGAAATTGAAACTGAAAGCTTTCACTGCCTGTTACATGCTCAATGTAGAAATACTTGTGATCTCCGTATTAATTTCCGAATCAATTTCCTATTCGCGCACTTCTTACATAATTTTATTATTAAAATCTTATTAATTAACTTGTAGTTTAATCTATACGCATGTTTCTCTTAACAAGTGAATTCTACTCAAACAATTATAGAACGAGCTTTATGAAAAATATTGTAATTTTTAAACAATTGTGTAATAATTTTTATATAAAGAATTAAATTAATAATACAATAATATGCAATAAAATAATATATTAATCTTAAAAGCCGTTCTTCAATTATTTATGAAGAAACTAAGATTTCTCGAGACACGGTTAAAAACAAATGTACCGTCAAAATACACAGAAAAAAAAGAAGTGTTAAATGACTTATATTCTTATATATAAGCAAGAATCTATAATCTTTTGAAATGAGATATAAATTGCGTTAAACGAAAAAAACTTGTTTGAATGAAGGTATTTATATAGTTTAATGAAGAAAAAAAAGTTGAAATAGATTCTTGCTTATACATATACAAGAATGTAAGTCTTGATTTAACACACTTCTTTTTTTTTGTGTAATATATTCAACTATATATCTACGTATAAGGAATCTTCTCCCATTTCCTGTTTTTCAATTACTCACTATGGAAACGAGATTCTTCAGTTAGTACGTGCTTCTATTTTGAGATACATAGCTTAATTATGCGTCATCAAACAAAGCGCGTCATTGTGATGAGAAGTCAGCTTTTTACGATTTTCATCTTCGATAATAGAATTGCATTACGATTGTATATCGAGAGGCGATAATCGTTTCGCAAGCGTTGGTGGGTGCCGCACGTCCATCAGAACGAGGTGTGAATCCGAAGAAGAAAGTGCACTTTCATAAGTACGGTCAATTATTTATGCATGATTGCAACCGCGCGTCCGCCGCAGAAATGTCAACGATCTCATGACTAGAAAGGAGCGTCATATTACCGTGTCGACATTCTCATCGTGAGTACCGCCGCGGTATATAGCGCCGATGTTGCGGAAAGGATTTAAGTGATAATCCAAAACAGCATTCCCGCAGATCTTTTCTGACACTGGGACATTGAATTGCGAGGCAGCCCACACACAGAAATAGCTATTTTCCGGAGTGCTTCCTTGACAAAAGACTAGCTATTTATATTGCACCTGAATATATATTCAGGCAGAAATTACACATGGATTTATACACGCGCGCGTGACTTAATTAATTAAATGCGGAATCCGTGTATACATTCGCGCTGCGGTTCGGGAATTATTCCTTGGAAATACATGGAAAATGGATTGCGGCTCCGGGCTCGCACATTTCATGCAAAGGTTAAAAATGCGGGATTAGAAATTTTCTAAGCCAGAGATACGGGGCACGTTCTTTTTTTTTCACGGTTTAACATACCGTGCATTACCCAGTGCATTATTTCTCACATATGCCATCTCCTGGCAAGAGGAAAATAATGTGTAACTTCGGAATATTAATGTATATTGGGTCAAGGTGACATAAATTGCGGGAAAATATGACATGTTTACGTCCATCTAGAGTGTACTGAATGCGAGTGGCATATGCGATTCCCGTTACAATTTTTGGAATATTATGGTATCCGTGAAAGATTTGATAAAACCAGTTTCGATCAAACGGAGATTCTCCAAATTTTAGGTTACTGCTCGTGTCACGCGTCCGAGCACGCTATATGCAAATGCACACCTGTGCTCTTTCATCATTTGATAACGGTGCATCGGCTACAAATTATAAGGCATCGAGTAACGTTCGTGAACGTTCGAGTAACGTTGATGAAGAACATTTTACTGTATATTGTTACTGTTCTTCGCTGGACGAAAACACGCGAGGCAAATCATCCAAAGTAGTTCGAGTCATATGGTTGATGAGAATAGAGTACTGCTCTAGATTACTCTTAGGTAGAAATTGTTGTTATCTTTAAAGATTGCGAGAAAAAAAGACGTCGTTTTTTAAACTGGACTTGATTACGATTATTGTTGTGGTTATTGTTCCGACTCACTGTGAGTGAGTTTTGTGTGTGCCTCTTTTTGATTTAATTTCAGAGATAGAGATCACATATTATATGAAAAAAAAAAAACGCAGCTATATTAATAGTTATATTACGTATCTATATTGTGTAAATTCTATTTATTTTTATAAACTCCTAATCTGTGAAATAATTTATTGATATATACATATGAACATGAAATACTTCCTATTATTTAACAACAATAGCTAATTATATCATCAATAACTTTTTTACATGATACCTCAAAATTATTATTAATGATCTTAACAGATATTATGTTACAAGTTAATTCAAAATATGAAACTATTACGATTATTTGTATATACGTACGTTGCAAGTATTTGCTTGTATAATAACCCTGCACTCGTAAATTCAATATCCGCATTATCTTGTTCACATAAAATTTCATGACAATAGCGTAGATCCTATTATTAGTTAATTGAAAAACAAGATGCTAAGTAAAGGACACGCTCACGCCGCACGGTTTCGAATTTCTCGATAAACGTACTGGTCGAGGAAAGAGCTTTTGTAAAAAGTTCAAACATACGTGGGAGGCGAGCAGGGCAGCAGGAGCGTATAAATGGAATACGGGACAACACATGGATGATGAAAAAACTGCGAAAAAATACAAGAGAAGATGCTTAAATGAATCCAAGAGAAGGCTGAAACTACTCATTGCTGTTGCCGTTGTCGCCGCGGTGGCCTCTTTGACCCGCTTTCTCTTTTCCCACCCGATTTGTCTCGTGGACATGCCTAGCGCGTTTTCTTCAACCGGGAAATTCATGAAGCCGACCTCCCGCCATCTGCTACCGGCAAATCCATCTCTCTCTTGAATACGTGGAATAGCAGGCAGCCTCGTAAAAGCGGAAATCGGTAGATGAAGTAGGTCGTGCGTCTTGAAGCCGTCCGGTGTCGTCGGCATCGCTTCATTAGCAAGGCTAATGCGAGATATATTAGTAATTCAGGTGTACTTACATAAGTCATTTTACGTATTAGGTCGTTGGAGAACTTTCCGGATGATAGAAATGCGAAAGTATATTTACATAAAGAAAGATTGTGCAGACGCGTGATTTTCGAAAGACTGTTATCGTTTAGCGGGATGCGACCCGAACATTTCATTGGCAGCACACGAGACGGAATCTATTAATTGATTAATTTAATTTCGCGAAGCGTATCAATTATATATTTGATCGACGTATATTGCGCGGCAGAAATCAATTCGCGTAATGGGAGAAGCAACCCCGACGATGAAGCCCAGTGCGGTTATCGGGAGACAGATAAAGCCCAATCAATATGATCATGATTTCGCGGGGATAATTTTCGTAATGAGAAAGAAAGAAAGTTGGCCCGCGGAGGCAGATGACGAAGTAGGTCGTACTTGTGCCGCGCGTTTATCATCGATCATTTCACCTTCTTCATACACAGTCGGTCGCTAAGATACCGAACTGGGTTGCGTGCATACACGTGTGAATCAGCTTCATGAAAATTTATAGTAATGCTAAACGAGAGTAATGCTTAACTTGCGAACAGCATGCGTAGACACGTGCGTCGATACTGCGCGCATAAAGCACGAAGCAATGAAGCTATATAGGTTTGATCGGAGAGCAAGATACGTCGAGATTTCGAACGTGGCGATGTGTAATATCGGAGTTTGACGGAAACGTTTGTTAACTATGTTATAAAAACGAAATAATAATTTCGAGAACAATTCGCAATGCATTCTTTCGTTTTACGAATTACTGTTAATTTATTACTGTGTTCCACTTTCATGAGAAAGTATATTGTATTTTCCGAGAAATTCCGGCAAGCTATATTATCGGTTGAATGCGTCCAATATGCTTTTATACGTTATTACGTGTAACAAAACTGGTAATTATGTAACTAGTTACGCACTGATAAAATATGTACGCGAGTAAGAGAAAGATAATGACTAGTTTTCTTCTAGAAGAAGAAAGTTTTGTTTCTTGTTAAAGTTAGCTAATAAATATGAGATACGTTAGCCGATTTCAATATACACAATTACGTTTTATCAAAATTCATAAACTTCCTTCTTTTGTACCCGGTCTAATGCCTAAATTGCCAATTTAATTGCCATCATAAGTTCCATTGAATTCCGCGCGAAAATAATACTCCCAGATTTAACTTAATTATTTCGCTGCGCTATCAGTTAAGGTTTTATGAAGATTCTTTAATTAAATACGCCGGCAGTAAAACCAGCTACTCTCCATAATACGGAGTTTTAAGCGAAGCGTATATATCTCTACTCACTAAACAGATTATCTGGCCGTTAAATGTATAACGTTTTAATTATATACTGTTCCATAATATATAATCATTCGTTGAAATGACATGCAATTAATGCGCAAGGTGTGTACATTTCTATATGCAATTATGATATCGACTTGGCAAAAGGTTATTTTCTTCATACCAGGTATTAATTATAGATAATAAATATAATACGGCAATAAAACCTATATCGCTTGATATGAGAGCAAGATATTTAAAGTTGTTTTGGGATCAAAAGTGAAATAAATTATATGTGCAGATATATGCATTTTTTTAACAAAAATATATATGCAATTATTTTCATTACTTAAAATGACTTAAATGAAGCGCATTTCTTCGATTTATTGAGGAATTCTGATTAAAGTCGTCTCACGAATTTCAGCCAACATGACGAGACAAGTATTACGTATATTTCGTTCTAAGAAATGGCTGTAGCAGTTTCAGATACGGCCGGGTTATGTCAGACATTTTACTGTACTAGAAACTGCTTTGAACTGTTAATTATACGGAAGTAAAACTGTCATTTCTTATTGCACATTGTTTCCTTTTGAAACTAGCTAAATAGCCTAATAATAATCAAGAGTCACAGCATTTATCGTGAAAGCGTAATCGAAATTCGCAAGATTTCAAGATCGCCACCCTATGATGTAAACAACGACGAAGTTCTCAGACTCGGAAGTAATTTCGCATGATATTCCGACATTTGCAATTCCGACTGTTTGTCCCAACCGCAAGAATTCTATTATGCAGAGAAAGCGTTAAGCAATAGAAGAAAATTGTCGCAGAGCGAATATCTGCTATAAACATGCTTGCCATAAATAATGTTGCATTTTCGTAAAAATGATAGTTGATATCATGTGTATGTAAAATATATATTTTTGGAAAAATATTTCTTGTATGAGAGAATAATCAAATTACGTAAAAATACATTAACTTTGAATAATATAGTATTCGAATAATAATCTAATATAACGAAATATATAATATAACACATTTATCACAGATATTTATATAAAAACAATCGAATTAATAATTAATTAGTGATCTTCTAATAAAACTGTATTAAAAACGTCAATTATGTTTAAAGCTCTACACATACAGAAAAAAAGAAGTGTGTACATATATCAAATTGTTTCTGTTATATCAATTAAAATGTCTCTATCAAAATCAATAGTAGCAGAAAATAAAAAAATGTTAGGATGTCTTTATGTGATACTATACAGGCAAGATGTATCGAGTATCGTGAAGAATCTGCGTGCCTTCATGTGCAATGAGGAAGCGAGCAACGACGAATGTAGGGCACGCTCTGCACGGTGGTTTACCCGAAGCGATGTTTATGATTTCAGGCCGAAGTCTTGGTACACCTACTTAATTTCTTTTTTTTTTTTATGTGAAATCAAGTTTCTTACACTGGTCAGTGGCGCGGTCGGCGAAATCACGCATAACATTTCGATGTCGTAAATTGCGGTTACCTGACTGCCGCCGCGGTTGATATATCGATCACATAAAAAAAATCTATTGGCATACAGCGGCTTTCCATAGTGATCAATCAAATCGTTAT
The DNA here is from genome assembly GCF_003070985.1 of Temnothorax curvispinosus. Taxonomy (NCBI): domain Eukaryota; kingdom Metazoa; phylum Arthropoda; class Insecta; order Hymenoptera; family Formicidae; genus Temnothorax; species Temnothorax curvispinosus. The sequence goes on along the minus strand of NW_020219833.1, from coordinate 1,224,596 downwards.
CCGAGCTTGAAGCGAACATTCCGAAAGTGCAAGTGTTACTTTCGGTCACTAATTTCAGAGAATGCGCTACGCTACATAAAGCGCACCAACCACCACCCCGCAACTGGCTATATTTTCCTTATTCACAAAATTCAATTTTTCATTCATTTATTGTTGGTTTTAAATATCGATTTATATGAACAATTTATACATTTTTAATAAATTACACAGAAAAAAAGAAGCATTAAATCAAGACTTATATTCTTGTATAAGCAAGAATTTATAATCTTCTTATAAGAATTTCAACTTTTTATTTCAACTTTTTTTTTTTTTCATTAAACTATATAAGTACCTTCAAACAAGTTTTCTTCGCGTTTAATATCTTCAAAATTTATATCTTATTTTAAGATTATAGATTCTTGCTTATATACAAAAATATAAGTAAATAATTGATTTAACACTTCTGTTTTTTCTGTGTAGAAATAAGTGAAAATATTTTTTTATTGGATACATTAAAAGATAGCGTTTGACATAAGATATTCCCAGAAAAATGATTTAACATTGCTAGACGGATTTTTCTGGCAGAGTGCCCGGAGTTAGCTGGCTAGTAGTTATCACGACGTGCGATATAGAACGCAGCTCATTAAAATGTCATCATTTGCGTCGCGAGGGTCGATTTTCATGGAGAACGGAGAGATAATCGCACGTTCGCGGTGGACTGCACGTGAAAAGTGCAATCGAGGCGTGGAAGTCTCAAAGGCGGAGATTCAGCCGCGAGGAAGTGCGGGATTACTTCTCAGCCGTTGCCAGCGCATTTGCGTGCAAGCCGAGGTACCCTCGGTCTCTGTAATTTCGCGAAATAGGCCGCGCGGCCGCGCACACACGAGCGAGAGCGGAGCTGGATGGCATAGCGCGGGTGTGCGATAACAAAGAGGAATACAAGCAAGACTAGGAAGAGGCAAGACGTACATGGGGGACGTAACACGGGCTTGTGTTTCGCGGCCGAGGTTTCTCAGTACGTTGCGTACGTCGCGTTTCTCGGTACGTTGCCGTAATATCGTTTTATCGAATCTACCGTTACGTCGATCCGTTCCGCATCGATGGTATGAGCATCGCGTACGCACGACGCTCGCATAGCAACACCGGAAACTTCGCGATAAAGATGCACTAATGTATATATATATATATTATGCCGCTTGCCATAAATCCATTTCGCGAGATCTTAATAGGGATCTCTCGTTATAGGAACTGAGAGGAATTTAATGTGAAATGCATCGAATAACCGGTAAGACAGCAAATAAGCTCATACGCCACAGGTATCGGTATAAGCCGATTATCGCCGACGAATAAACGTGTTCAGAAACAAGACAATAGTAAATATTTGTCAAAGAACATTGCGGGGAGATTATCATTCATTGCACGATCTTCTGTGCTGCCTGCGAGCCCCGTCGAGGAACCTGTCTATTGACGTCGCCTTTATTTATTTTATGACAGAGGTATGAAAGCTAGGAGGAGAGTTCCTATAGGGTGACTTCAGATTGGTCATAAAATCTCAACGCACTGCCATGCGAAAAAGACGGAAATAAATCACTTAATTTTTCTTTTCTTTTCTCGCTTTAACAACAAGTCTCGCTTCAACAACAGCTTTACAAACATTCATTATGCAAATGTTGCCGATTCCACCTCATTTACAGGTGGAATAAGACATTTATCTGTACAGTTATAGAACAACAATTTTTTTTAAATGTCAATAATTATACGTCAATATATCAATCATACGTCTCGTAATCGATCATTATCAAGGATTACTTGCTTCTTTACGAAGACGGTTTACTACGTCCTACAAGACGCGCGATGCGTGGAATGTGCGAATTCGAACGCGCGATATAGTTACCAATTCATGCCATCTGATTCAAAGTGGCGAACGATGGAGGACGTTACGGCTATCTAACTGTAAATCTAACGCTTCGCGCCGACCTGTAGACCATGCGAATCAAGTGCATCCAGCTTGATGCACACGGATTTAAGCGCTCAACCCGACGCGGGGCTTGCGCCCGTCTCGCAGCTCGATACCGATTCCGACTCGTCAATACGCACCTCAGGTACTTGCCAGCGCCTGATTTGCATAACAAGTCGACCCATCGTTTACGGGGCTCAACTCTACTGCCGTGTCGATTGGTCGATATTTTAAGTGCGCGGAGCCGCAAACGCGCGGAGGGGAATGTTACACAGCCCATAAATAAAACATTATTATTTGTTAGTTACCTTCTTATACGGATAGGTCTAACGTGCATGTATATTCACTGACACGCACATTATTAATACAGTATAACATTTTCTAAATTAATTCCCATCGACAGCCTTCATTGGAAATTTACGCACTGTTCCTTTAATCTCTATACATTTATACATGTATGTATACGTTTGAAAACGGATATTACTCTGTAAATTGATTATACTCTTTAGATTTAAATAATTTAGCTCTTTACTGGAGTATACTCGGAAATAAATCGTGTTTTCTCCTTTTGCCGCTCTGTATATGCGTGAAAACTCGCAAATACGCAGTAAACTAATTTCCACTCTTTGAAGTTAAATTATTAATTTAGCTTTTTGTTGAATGGATATTCCTAAAATAGGTCACGTTCCGTTTTTTTTTACCATGTTCCGTGTGTATATGTGAGAACTTACGAATATAAAATTAAGCCGCTAACTGATTCGCGCTCTGTGAAATTAAATCTCGCACGAGAGTATCGGAAGCTCAATTATTCTGTTCTGATTCAAACCTTGGAGGTAGGCGACTGCAGGAATGTTGCGATGCCCGCTCGTACTCTGTTCTTCACACCGCGCACGGTCCCTTTGGCACTTCGTATGGCTTCCTTCTCGTGGATTTTGTAACCGGCGAAACACTCGTCGTTCTCGGCCACCCCGTGTTCGCCGTTCGAGTTCTTATTATTATCGCGCAGCTCGTTCACGTGGAAATTGTAGTACCTGTCGTCCTCGTACAGGTATTTGTGACCGGTCGATCGATTCCGAGCGGCATTGACCACCTCCTGCTCTATCCTCTCTTGTTCCCGTTGCTTCCTCTCCTCGTATGTGCACGCTTTAATTACCGGCGACTGGCCGTTTTGCTCGATCGCGGGATCGGGACTCCTCACCCGCGGCGTCGACGAGGCTTTCGACAGGGACGACGTTCCGGATGGCGACGGCGAGACGCTGGCCGACGACACCGGCGAGCGTGGCGCGCAACCGAGTTCCGTTATCGAGACCTGATGATGAACGCCGCCGCTCGGTTCCTCGATCGCTTCATTAACGCCGTTCGCCGTTAGCGTGATTCGACCTAATTTCTCAACTACGCCTACCGTTTCCTCAACGTCCTTCGACGTTTCGTGCATTCGATATTCGCTCGCGTCGCCGTTCACCTCGGCACCGTTCAACGAGTCGCAGCTGATGTTGCTCTCATTGTCGTCGCTGTCGACTTCGGCGCCGCTGCTGGTCAGGCTACCAGTCCGGTTGTGCGTGCTGTTGGACAGTATCACCGTGCTGGAGTTCTTCTTCTTTGGCAGTGGCGGCGGCGTTCCGTCGAGATCGCTGCAAGTGCCGCTGTCCAAAGTGTCGCTGGGCGAGCATTGTCCGCTTGACATCACCATGCTGCTCAACGGGCTCTGATGATAAGAGTTGTAGTAGAAACAGGCGCTCGAACGGCCGCCACCGAGGGTGGAGGAGTTCAGGGTTTCCGCGGTACCGCGATGCACCATGTCTCTGTTGTCGCTCCTGTCGTTGTCCTCTTGGCCACGCTTGTCGCTGTCGTTGCTGTCGTTGCTGTTGTTGTTGTTGTTGTTGTTGTTGCGCTCCTGATTGTCGGAATCGGTCGGCGGATCGCCGCTGAAGACACTGATCCTCACACAGCCCTCACCGACACCGGCACTCGCGCAGCGTCGCTCGTTCACCAAGTTTGTCGCACTCACCACCACCGCACCGTCCGAACGTTCGCGCGCGGTACTGTTTTCGATCTCGCGATTCCGGTCGTTCTCGTCCAGGGTCAACCGTACCGTCGATATCACCCTACTGTTCTTGTCGCCATCCGGATTGATCTTGATCTTGACTATGTGCGCGGCCTGCTGCTGATGATGCGCGGGATGCTGCGATTGCTGCCACCGTTGTTGCTGCCGCGACTCGACGACGTTGCTCCGCTCCTCGCAGCCGCCGTTCGCCGATTGCACTTCCGGGATTCTTCTCCCGCAGGTTGTCACGGAATCGGCGGTAGGAGCGCTAACTCCGACAAATACCGTTGCTCCGGGCCCGGTGGCGAGAGGCGGCGTGACGGAAGGGGAAACGGTCCGGATTGACACAGTCTGCCGTGCGGCCTGGCTCGCATCCCGAACCTGTGTCTTCGCAGGTAGTGGCGGCGGCACGGTCATCGTGACGGTCTCATCCATACGTGCATACAAAGTCATCGGTGGCTCACTCGATAAGCTTCACCTTGACGGTGGAATTTGGAAAGTCAAGGATTAAGTTGAAGCCCCTCTCTTCACGGGTTTCTCTTTCTCTTTCCTTTCGCGGCCTCCTCCTCATTACGAGGTCGAATCGTATTAATGATAACGCTTATACTGTTCTCTCGAGGGTACGATAAATTTACACGTTATTGATCCAATAGTCGTTAAAGAACTTTAATCGCGCGGATGGGACCTGCGACCTGTTTCCCGAAATGGCCGCGTGCGTTTTAAACGGTGCATCTATCGTGAGTTACAGTGATATTAATTCACCATCAAACGCAACGTAGACCGTTCGTCCTGAAACAACTGGCAATTCGGTACAATATAACACTCGATCAAAGTCGAGTGCCGTTGGAACGGACCGCGCTTTTCATCGACATGTTCGCGAGCACGTTCGCTCACTCGTGCTCATAGGGTATACATTGAAGCATTGAACTAATATTATTTCTTCGATATTGCCAATTTAAACAGTTAACTAGAAAAATTAATATATACCTATAACCGACTCTCTTCGAATAAAAAAAATATCGCAGACTTCACATGGCATAATTAAATCATATAGAATTAATTTAGCAAATTTTAATTGGTGCTACTACGTGTCGGTGAGGTTTCCACGATTTTCAGGCTTTCGGCAAAATTAAAATAATTTTTTATTCGATCGCAGTAGATCACGTTGCACTGCAATTACTACGCAAAAAAATATATTTTTTATTCGTTAATTAATGGCTGAGATTCACAACTATGACTGCGCGTAACTCCGTGCACAGGCAAGCACCGATCACTCCGCGAAATTGGCCAAATTCCATCAATCGACTGTGACTCGTCGATCGCGTTCTATAGGTCCATCGCGCGCAAGGACGATCGAGACGGGAGAGCCTGACGAATTGCGCCGCGCGCCGCTCGAATCAGGTCGATCGGCCGAGCAACATGAGGCCCCGCGGCTCCGTTCGTCGAGAAAACGTTAGCACCTTGCGCACACCTGTGGCCATGCGAGATCGCCGGACTACCTGCCGCGCGCGTGAAAGAGAGAGAGACCGATGGAACGTACGGGACCGGCACACGCAAAAAGAGAAAGAGAAAATCGTCCGTGAGATGAAGAGGAGAGGGAGACCGGATCGCGACCGGGACCGTGGAGAAGAAGATATTAGCACCACTTACAGACCGCATATGTGTATCAAGAGCGGCGCATAGTAAAACTCGATTGCACTCGACTCAAAACGTTAAAGCCGATGACGAGCGACAACGATCAACGACGGGCGATCGTTCACAGCACGGAACGTCAGTAACTGTACTGAGTGCCGCTGACACTCACTCATGCAGTTTCGCGGTCCGGGTGGGGACTGAAGTCGGGCCCCGGGATCATGGGCACAGCGAAAGCCGGGGAGTGGGAAAACCGTCTACGAAGGTGTGCGGAGCCGGTAAGGAAGGGGAGGGGGAGAGAAAGGCGAGAACCGTGGAAGGACGAGAACGTCGAGAACGGGTTCTCGTCGAGTCGGCCCGTAGTCGCCAGACAGGTACCTGCCTGGAGTGCCTGGTCTAAGTGGTGGTCGTGGCGTCCTCTACCGAGCCACCCGCCGGATCGACCATCCGGTTCCTTATTTTAAATACCTGACTCTTTACCGTTCACCGCCTTTCACGTGGAAACAAGCCGTTTCGCGGCGCGTAGGTGTGCGTGCGCGCACGATCGTCGGTGTGCACCTGCCGAAATTTCACCGCCGTCACCCGCCGATGTTGCAGAAATGCGCCTCCTCTCCTCTCCCGGCGTCTTCGCCGGACCGTTTTCGCCGTAACCCGCGCACGCCTGTACCCTGTAGTGAATGGCCGTGTGAATGGAAAGTGCGGTCGCCCGCCGTCCACGCTTAAATATCTACCAAACATCTCTTCACGAATAATCGATAATTTAACAATGTTGCAATATTCATTGTGCGTAGACACCGATGGTAAATCGGCGATGGTTGTGAATAAAAAAAAATATTGAAAGCTTGGTCGATTTTACGATAACATTTAATGTTGCCGACTACTTGAACTGTAGCCAATAGTCCTCTCATTTCTTTATCATTTAGCATAAATACTTCTAGTCTTGCTGGTCTAATATTTTATCTTCTAAGAATTTCCGTTGTACATACATATCGCACCCCGAGAGGAATACTATCACAACTCAAAAAAATTTCGATTTTGAATTAAACTCATAAAAAGTATGTCTAAAGGTGTTCCCCATATGCTATAATAGTGTTACAAGTTTATATGCAAAATTCGGGAGTAGAGAGAGAAGTGTCGTTATTCTTTTAAACCAATTAAGTTACGATCGCTGGATGAATAGTGTCATAAGTAAATTAACAAGTAAATAAGTTTCATTATAATAAAATGTTGTAATTGCATTAGTTATCTCACAATTTAAAAAAATTGAATTAAATTTGTTTTTCTCTCCTTTGAAAATTGAGAATTTTTGAGTTGTGACAGTATTCTTCTCGGGGTGCGATATGTAAAATTTCTTACATCTGTATAGATTTATACATATATCTATATAACGCAGGTAAGTTTTAATAGATGCTTTGAGAGAGAAGTTAGAGAAAATTATTTCCATGACACGGAGGTAGCTAAAGAAAGTTAAGAAAATCGCACGCAAATTAAGGACATCTCAGAACGTCATATCATTTGATGATAATAACGGTGCATTCTGCCTACTCATTAGATCATGCTCGTCACGCACTAAAACTGATCACATTGTGCAATGATTAGACATCGGATTTTTTATATGCAGATTAGTGGAAAGAAGCAATTAATAACTAAGATTATGTTATTTATAATATCCAACCATCTTTATACTGCAACATATGTTAGGTACAAATATGTTGAACATTATAATTAACGTAATCTTAGTTATTAATTGCTCCTTTCCATCTCAATCTGCATATAAAATATTCGATGTCTAGTTATAATTATTCATTTATTAGTTAATATTAAGATACAGCTGTATGTATTAGCTTTAAAAATTCAATTTTTTTATCACGCTTGTGATCAAATGCTAATAAAAGCAACAATTTCAAGAACGCAATAGTTATGATCATAATTTACTAGAAACTAAGTAATTTTATAGGAATATAAATGGAATCATTTACAAAGATATCTTATTAATACTACACTTTTTAAATTTTATATAAGATATTGCATAATAAAGAAATACGCATCGCTAACGCCTCTAAGACCAAATAGAATGTATTGTATAATCCATTAGATCGACCTTGCGACGTGGCTTAAAGGGGACTAGAACAAGTTCCGTTACACCTTCTACCTGCGAGTATAGCGTGGGCTATCCATCTGGTTATTCTTGTTCATTTTTTTTCCTAACTAAGAGGGCAGGACATTTCGCGTCTGTGACCTCCACGCTGGAAGCGGTTATCGATGACCCGTCGGGTGACGTGGGTCGCGCGAAACGGGAAAGGAAATTTTACCGCCGTAATGTCGCCAAATAAATAACGATTATATTTGATTGCCTTGTACACTCATGATTGCGGAACAGCCGGTCGAGCTCGAAGACGAAGTGTCGACGCTCGATTTTACACTTCGCTTGAAAACGATCGTGGGGAACATCGATGTTCCGATACAATTAACTCTTTATAAACTTTTTTACATATAATTAAACATATGGTAAACGGTCATAAAAGTGTCTTGAACAAAATACATTCATTGCTAAAACGTTCATTATTAGCTACCTTTTCTTGAATAAATATACGAATTTTATTACTTCGTGGTACATTTAGCTTAATCCTCAAACTGATTTCTCGAAATTATTGCTCCGAAACTATAAAATTCATTGCCAATGATAATTTACGATGTCAGCTCCCTTTCTCTGGACAGGAACCACACGTTCATAGGCTCGGATTTTCCTTTCATGGAGACAGGACCTCTGTACTCCAAAAGAAACTGCGGGTCTTGATTTTCGGGCATACAGAGATACCTGCAACAAATTGTATAAGCTTTCGTGAAAATCTTGACGCTAATATAATAGCCATTTTTGAAAGAAAAAAAGTATTGGGTGTACAACTTAGTTCGGTCCGTTTTCAAAAGATGACTGTAGCAGTAAGTGGTAGTCGAAATAAATAGATCGTAGACGTCATACAATAAGCTTAGGCATTTGTAAACATAACGCCATCGAAATATTAGTCGATTTGTATCTGCATCATAAAGTTATTCTCGATTGAAAATGCAGCTTACGAGCCAAATTCTCGTCATTCGCGGGAGCAGGTTTTAATTTTCTGCTTCAATATGAAGAAATCCGTGGCTGAGGCTCATCGAATGCTCTCAAATACGTATGGTGAGGCCGCAATTAGTGAAAGAACGTGCCGAGAGTGGTTTCAACGCTTCAAGAACGATAATTTTGACGTCGAAGACCGGCATGGATCAAGACTCGTGTCAAACGCAAGAAGAATTGGCAGGATTATTGGGAGTGACTCAACAAGCCATTTCAACAACAATAGACACGATTAAGTGATTTTGCAGCATGACAATGCTCGACCCCATGTCGCAAAGCCCGTCAAAACATATTGGAAACGTTGAAATGGGAAGTCCTACCCCACTCGCTGTATTCACCAGACATTGCTCCCTCTGATTACCATTTATTTCGATCAATGGCGCACGGCCTGTCTGAGCAGCACTTCACATCATATGAAGATATCAAAAATTGGGTCGATTTGTGGAAGCCTCAAAGGATGAAGCGTTCTTCCGACGCGGTATCCATATACTGCCAGAAAGATGGGAAAAAGTAGTGGCTAACAATAGACAATACTTTGAATAAAACCGTACGTACCGTTCTTTCACAATAAATGCGTTTTTCAAGCAAAAAAACGGACCGAATTAAGTTGTACACCCAATAATATGCGAGAAATATGTCATCACTCCTTGTGTTTTTTACAAAATATTTGTTATATTTAAATAAATCTCGACTCCCCTCTCTTGTACATATATAAAGTATGAGAAGCCTGCAGCAGCCTTTTCTAACATGGATGTAGCTCTCAGGAAGGGTGCATTGAAGAAGCCTTCAAAATGCGTGTTTTACGTCTAATCGAATTAGGCCTGTCGTGCACTGGCTTGTTTCTTCTGCTGATAATCATTAAAACGTGAACGTTTGCGACGACCGTTACGCGATATTTACCCGTCATTGAAATTACGTGCACCGTCGAATTATCTAGACATTGCGTTGCTTTTTAATTAAAGTCACTCGCATACCATGGAGGTATTGATAGATTGTTATTTCGACAGGCTATTCTCGGAAATGGAACGCAGTTGCTTAGCCTCGCGATACAAACGTCGCGAGTTGGTCAATTATTTTACGGATGTGATAAACAGTTGTGCAGAAGGTAACGAGATTTATGATATCCGCGTTCACATATTATGCGCATATTTACGCGTGACTAGCGTAAAGTGACAAATGGACCACCGCCGCGCCGTCGGGAATCGATAACCATTAGTATGACAACGTTATTTTATTATCCGTGTATCTCCGACAGAAAATTCCTAAATTTCCCTGTAGACGATACGCTCTTCCACGATATTAACGACGCGCATAGTTTTAATCCGCTAAATTCTTATCTGTCCTCGCGGCGCTATACGAGAATGCCTGAAACACGCCTGAAAGATATCGCCGCCCATTATGATCTTACCGTTACATTAAACCGTGCCTAATCCTTTCTATTTGTCTTCGTTGTTTCGCCAATGCCGTTGCAGTAACGGTGAAAAATACCACGCGCCTATAATACAAACGCATCACCACGAATTCCAGAATAATTTGCATCTCCGTCTCGCGCCCGCGTTCCACGCGGAGAAATTCCATGACTTTTTTCACTCGCCCGTTTTATAACCGATGGGACTATGATTCACGCCCGATGCTTGGTGCTTCCAGCGGAAAATCTCGACAAACAGGATGTGTGCGAGAGGATCGTCTTTTCGGCTCTGCGTTATCACAATATCACGATGATGGAGAACGGGTCGATCTGTCTGCTCGGCAAGTTCCACAACGTTCTGTACGTAGCGGCAAAACTCTGCTACGACTGGAATATCGACAACAACGTGATCGTCAGCCGACTGCTAAACGACATATTCTACTGCGAGAAGACGTTCGAGCGATTGTTGGTCGGGGCGATTTTCGGTACGCGCGTAACGCATTTTCTGTCCGGCTGGAAGTGCGACTTTGACGATCGCGAGGAAAACATCCGGGCACTGGTGTACTTCTTGGATCACGCGATTAGCGGCCGGCTCGAGTACCGTTGCGAGTCCTCGCCGATAAAGAGACGTTTCATCGACGTGCCCATGGAGTCGTACGGACAGGTTCTGCCTCTGAGGGTCGCGATCCAACACGGCGCGCCGGACATCCTGTTGATTATGCTGCGCTACGGCGCGTCGGTCGAGTCCGACAACCTGGCCCCGTCGCCGATGGAGATCATTCTAACGAAACTCAGCGAGTTCGAGGCACATCCCGGCGAGGAGGAAGTGGTTTACCCGGAGCACTTGCTGACATGTCTGAAATTGCTACTGCGAACCGTCACCTCCGCCTGTGTCAGAACTCCCGATCACATCGCCGCTCACAGCGGGATCTTCAGCGTACCTTTGTACGAGCAATATCCCAATCTAACGAATCGAAATCTAGTACCTCCGGAACGTAGCGGAATTCGTCCGGCGGAACTCCGGCATCTGTGCCGTTGCCGAATCCGCGAGACCCTCCATAGCAATTGGGCGCTACCTCATGGAATCAAGAAACTGCAGATTCCAGAGTCTCTGAGAAGTTATCTGGATCTGCTGCAGGATTGATGGAAAATCTCGTTCGCAGTGGTCATAAAACGATCGGCATCGACCGTTTCTTTTTGTCCCGGTAGTGAATTTCAGAAGTATTTTATCATACATTCATATGTAGGTATGTTTTAGAAATTCACTGTGATTCGATAAAATGCGCTTTCTACCGGATTCGGCTGCAGAATTCAGCAAATGCGCGCGGCGAAGTCTTTTAAAGTCGCCGTATAAGTTCGAATCTTCGATATTGAAGTTCGGCGAAATATATAGAGAAAGTGAAGCGAAACTATGACGGAGACTTTGATAGATGTGAATCCTATATCTAAATGTATGTCGGACTTTAAGCGGAATTTTTGATGTACGAGAGCGAAATCGCGCGAGACATTCAAGTAGGTCTAAGGTCTAAGGTTTAAGAAAAATTCAGGTTAAAAGATCGGGTGATAGTGCCTTATAATAGCACTGTGTTAATGAATCTTGGGAATTAGAGAGATACTTTGTCAGGGACACGAGTACACTCGTGAGTGCGAGTATCAGAAACATTCAAGAATAACGGAAAGTATGTCGTGAGACAACGTAATATGTACACGTTCGGGAAACCGAAGTTGCGATCCATTAGCAACTTTCTTTAATCTGAGAAGAACCGAATGAAAGAGAGAGTACGGTAGAAACATTTGTATATAAAACATAATTATAAAAATAAGAAACCGAATTTTGAATATATTTTATCGTATAAAATAATTTGTACATACATATTTAAATATTAGCAATATTTTAAGTAAGTTACCTGTAAGCGTCTTCCGAAACATTGATTTTTCCTGGTTGGCCGGTGGTCTCCGTTCGACTCGTAAGATTCACAGTATTTCCGAATAAACAGTAACGAGGCATACGATGGCCGATTACACCGGTAACAACTTCTCCACTGTGTATACCAATTGTAATTTTCTGTAAGATAATAGTTAATCAACATAGTATTACTTTTAAGAGGTATAAAAAAGGAATACGTTTTTCTCTTTTTCCCGTGACACATATATTTTATAAGCACGTTTTGTTATAAAAAAGTATTAATTATTTAAATCATAAAAAGATTGGACACTTTTAATACAAGTGTAAAATATCTTGTAATGATTGTCTTCTTTTCTCTATATCACGTGTCTGCAGCACTGAAGTTTAAATTCATTAAAATTGCACCAATCCTTTTTCTCTTGAAAATTTAATCGCGAATTGCACGGAGTAAATTCCAACTGTGATCCGTTGTTAAATATTTAAGTAACGTGAGAATTCTATGGCACTCGACAAGAAAGAAGTTAGTTCTCTTTGCAAAAAGGTACAAAAATAGTAGTGAGATATGCCATCTGTCCCTTGAGAAATTGTAGACGGTTCGCGCACACGATATATATATATATATATATATATATATATATATATATATATATACACATACATCTAACTATATAAAGGTACGAAGAAGATTTCAACTTTCTACAAAAGTCGACGGATGGACTGTCTCGATAACTCCTTTAACAGCGATTCTTTCGATGTAGCCGTTAGAGCGTGATGTGCAACGTTTAACGTCCAATCTTAAATTGACTTATACTGTCAACTCTTCTCAGATCAAAGCGTTTCGCTCCATGGTCATGTAACAAAGTACAGCCAGCTGAGTGCGGACAGCTTGTACGTACCACGGGTTCCCCATCGATCTGCACTTCATCCGCCGCGAGATCCATCATGTCCAACGCTAGACGAGCGATGCATCGTGCATGACAACGACAGGGTTCCGGCAATCCACTCACCGCCATATATTTATCACCCACGGTCTCCACCTAGATCGAAAAGCAGAATTAATAATGGAAACCTGAGATATATCCGAGAGAGGTGTTATCGATACCGCGTATTTATTTCCTCTTTTTAAAGTGTTTTATTATAAAGATTCATAAATATCTTTTATGTATAAAAAATTATGTACGATAATTTATTGTATCTAGCAGTCTGTTTTCAAGCTACATACTTAATAGCAAAAATAAAATTTATCGCAGATATTTACCTTATAAACGTTAGGATTCTTTTTCGGGTCAGTCAACACGTCGAAAGCCGTGTACAGCTCGTTGAGCATGTTAACGATCTTCATAGCGCCGTTAGAATCTGTGTGAGCGGCGCAATAAGCCCCGAAACCGACTATCCCGGAGAACAGAAGAGTAACGCAATCATACTTTTTCGCCGGTACTGGTCGTGAATGCCTGAGCTCGTTCGCCACCGAAATAGGAAGCACCGAGTAAAGCAACCTACAGTGAATACAGATGATCTTTTATTCAACGTCGCGCGTCGCGCAACTTCCCGTCGCGCACGCTAGTTTTGCCTAATCGGATTAACATTCGCGAACAGTTCTCGGAGAAATTTCCGCAAGTCGGCGCCGACGGGAGAAATTAAATTTGGATAGTTTCGACGAGGGAGTCTCAATTGCGGGAAATCTCAGGAATGATTTCTGCTCGTCTCCGAACGCAAGCGGAAGTCGAGAGTCCCTCCCGTCTCGCGGTATCGCGTCCCGTTATAAATCCATTTCCGTTAATTTCCATCGGAAGGTATTCCCGAAGCGCGCTCCGCAGCGCGGAAAAGAAGTCGCAGATCTCGCGTATAATCGTGTTATCTAACTGATAAACGACGAACAAGCCCGGCGGCAAGGATTCGCCGGATGACGGGGAAACGCCGTGGGCGGAAATCCCCTACCTGTCGGTCTTCTGCTTCTCCCCGTCGAGTTCGCGATACGTCTGCTGCAGCTTATCGGTGAGCAATTCCAAGTTGCGCGTCAGTTTGTAATCCGCCTCAAATTGTTCCGACATCAGGACCAGATCTCGAGTGGCGTCGTGAAGAGGGACGTCGCTCAAGTACAGACCCCGCCTGGAGCCGAAAGAATAACACGGGGGCGATAATGCGATATCGCGACGGCGCGGCGGCGGCGGAGATGTTCGTCACGCGCGGTAGCGAAAAACCACTCCTCTCGCCGTATCAAGTGGTACGTCACGTATATAAAACTTTTAGTAATGTCAACACAAAACTTTTACCAATTATGCTTAACACGGACGAACAAAAGATTCCGAAGTTGACCGAGGGAAACGAGATTATCGAGACGCATTCCGCAAAAGCGGGAAGAAGAAGTTTAAGTCTTATATTGCTACAACGAGGTTGCGCAGAGAAGTTTATGCTAATAAACTATACTTTTTTATCCTTATCTTCCTGTGTTATACATAGTTACCTTATTTATTGCGCAATAAAAGAACGATAAATAGATTATATAATGATGATTAATAATGATAAAAGAATCTTACGTAAATCTTACCTAGTTAAATCGTCCAGGTTCATAACACTTGGATAACATAGAAAGATAACCACATCGGTCTCACGTATATACAACATTTGACCCTGGAATAGTTAAAAATTAAAAACTTTGAGGAGTTCTCTATTGATTCCATCTCATTCTTGATTCATTTTTATAAATTACTGACCTTTAAACGTAAGTATGAATATTCCTCGGCAGCGGCAACCCGCATAACTCCCTTTTTCGTTCTCAATACATATACTGTATTAATATGAGACAATATATTCTCAAATGTTAATTCCAGATGCGGTCTGACCTATGGAGATCCGAAATGACAGTTAATTAACCCAATTGCATGTAATAATTTATTAAATTGATTTACATAATATATATCAAAATCTATTGGATATTGCGGTTGTTTTAAACAAAATTACGTGACGCAATATTCGCAGTAATGGCACCACTCAATGTGCCTACGATTTTTTAAATTGCGGGATTATAATGGTAAGCTAATTGACAACATTACATTTTGTACGCATGAACAATAACGCAAATTATGTTAAATGGTTAGCTCGGTCAACACGCTCTGTGTCCATCACAATAAGCTGATGCATTTGATATACATTCACATGCTTATGGGCATGCATGTAACGGCAGGCGCAATGCGTTATGCATTAATGCAATTCCTTTGACAAGGAACAATTAGGCAGGTTTATTGAAAATTAGTAATCGATATCGGGCGCAGACAATACTTCGCGCAGTGCTGAAATGCTGAAGCAATATTATCGAATAAATTTTCTCTTATTCATAATCCGTAATATCGTAAATTTTTAAGCTGTAACACTTAAGAGCACGTCTTTAAATGGATCTACGATTAATGATTAATTAGTCTACAAGATGCAAAATAAAAAAAAATATGTGTCACGTACAAAATACATCCAAGTACAAAATCATGAATTTACGACGAAGCGAACAAGAGAAAAATGTTATAGATTTTAACGAACACATTGTAGTTTGATGCTCGTCAACTCACAGTTAAGAGAATGTCGCTTAGTTTGCAATGACCGCTGGAAACGTCCGGTATAACACGTGTTATGGTACATCCAGTTTGAACGATTGTAAGGTCCCGATTGAACATTAGGTGGAACGGAAAAACTCGACAGAACGTCGTTGGGCTGACCTTTGGCTCTACGGCAATTCGTTAAATATATTTATTATTTCTTTTTTATCATAAGATATATCTTCACAGTTTTTTTTTTACATGAAATATTTCGTGATTTGTGATTTTACTATCAAATGATTTTTTCATACTGATATTTTTTATTGGAAACGAACAGTGATAAACCACTCACCAACAGACAATGTTTCCAGTTCAGCGATCATAGGGTTTGATACGACTCCTGGCCCTGATGTGTCAGTTATGAGAAATTGCACATGATCGCATTCGCTTTTGGTCTTCACTATTTGCATGTCAACGTCCGTGCCGTGCAGTTTTTTTGCGACGGTCTATTTCAAAAATAAATTGAAATGTCTCCCATCACTTCCATCCAATTCGTTAAGACATTCCCGTTAAATAAAATCATCGCTGCGCTCTTTCTCGTGAAACTTTTCGGAGCCAAGAGTTTTTACAGCGTTCAGCGTTGAATATATTTTCAGAAATAATATTCAAGAATAATTAAATTTCGTTCCGCGAGATTTCGATCTCTCGAGTCTTGCATAACGAATCGCATTTTTACAGCAGTAAATAGAATACCTTAACAATTCCAATAACGATGTATTCCAAACCAGGTCGATCTGAATAATAATGTAAAATAAGCGCTCCATCCTCGGGTCTCTCAGTACATCTAAATGACGGTGCCCTCATGCCCGGATATAACGTACCCAAATGATCGTGAAGCGCGTCCAAATTCTGCAACGTGACACCGACGTATAATACGTCTATAACCGATATGTGCGCACATGTATTTTGTTTCCAATATCGAATATGAATTTAAAATGTATATATTTCCGATAAAAATATTCTCGCGATGCTACAACAATAATATGATCCGTGTAAGTAATATTTGAACAGATTTCCGTTTTTATTAAATACAAGGCGATAAATATTATACAGTTAACGTATTAAAATGAACAAAAAATTAAAGAGTGGGTAATATAAAATGTAAATGTACAACAGCTGATATTAAAGTTTGGAGCACTTTTATGCAACATGATAATTCTCAGTATTGTACTGCAACGTGTAAACGAAATAATGTGAATAAATTTCTGCAGGAAGTAGAAAAACCATGCTATATTTAATCGCGCTGTTCTCTCTGTTACACGGGATAAATAATTAAGAGAAATTGAATATATGTTAATAAAATTCAGCGCATCGCTGTTCAGCAATATAAATCGAAATTTTACTCAGTGTCAAAAAATAATCGTAATATCTATATTTATTTTTTATAATGTTACTAATAATTTATGCTAATTTATCAATAATAATTATTAATTTAATTCTATATACTTATTCTTTTTTCTAGAACATATACAAAATTATATAAATATAATTTTAAGGATATAAGGCTTTCTAATTTATTCATATATATTTACCCATGTATATCCTGTTCTATCTGTGACTGGTTTAGCAAACGGTTTAGCGATAAATTGCGGTATATAACGATATACGTACTAGACGCGGAAAACGTACAATTTAACGAGTATTAAAACTGTCCTTAATGCGATTCTAAAGCGTAAACGGGATCGAGTTGAATATAAGATACAGATTCTACTTTTCGTGTCGGTAAACCACTATGACCAAGCGCACTAATAAACTATTCATATAAGAGAAATCTGTAATTAATGTGAGCAACCTTCAAGATTTACCTGCAAAAAATCTCTAGGTGTTGCTCCGAGAACTTGAAGAATCTTGTCGTAACCGGAATCTTGGCAGAACTCGAAGAACGTTCGACCAAATAATTCGAGTATTTCGTTGGCAGGTAGTTCTAAAGCACAAGATGTCTAATAAAATTTTCTGTTATTTATAAATAAGTCCGCACGCGACGGACTTATCTCGCATTCTCTCGTAAGCATACGTACTAAGCTTATTGACAGCAGCGGATATCAGATTATACGTAATCTCGTCTTCGTAAATTTGTCGCACCAGAAACTGTCCTTCCATATTAACCGCTGCATCTTTTCTAAATCATCAATGCAATTGTAAGAATTCGATGATAAGAAGAAAATAATTCTACAATAATTATAAAATAATATTTAATTGACATTTTTAAAATTCAACCGTTATTTATGGCATTTCCGAATTCTCCATTTTGCAAAAATTCGATATTAGCTTAGAAATTGAATAATTGTTTCATAACAGCTTTAAATTCCAAATGTGTTTTATCGCTTTACAAAAATTTTGAAAGCTTGGTAATTTGTTAAACACTTTACGCGATCTTGCTGTCATTCAATTTACGTGTCAAGTGTTCAGAGTAGTTTAGTTCTTTGATATGGATATCAGGTGTCACTTGAAGCTTACCTCAGCGCCTTTTGAGAGCTTCTGCAACAGCTTTACCAATATTCATATCACGGAACAACTTAGACTATCTCCCAGAAAAGTTCTTCAGAAGGGAGTATACTTATAAGAAAATAATAACAATAACTACAATAAATAAATACATATATATGTAACTACATAATAGAAATAATAATTAAAATAATATTAGTCATTCAGATTTTAATATTAGTTATAAAAATAGATAATAAATCTTTATATTCATCTTCTGTTTAATTTTAAACGTATTAAAGTTTATGTCTCAATTATATATAGTTATATATAGTAATTTTCTTTTAAGTAACATTATTGAAGCTTATGTTCTAAAAGCATGTGTCAAGTGCTATACGTTACTTTCTAATTGTGTTATGATGTTGCTATAAAACCAAATGATACCCCTGATATTACGTAACATTTTGCAACCCAATTTTGCCGGTAATATTACAAACTTAATTTGGGGCGGACAAATTGACTCCCTCATAGGTAATTTTAAACGATCACTATATTGCTCATAAAATAATTTGTATTTTGAGATATATGCGAATACATATATATACTAGAATATTTTTATCACGCACATTTAGAATGTAATCAATACAGCAAGTTTATGGACTATTATTAAAATAGAGCGATAATTAATGAAAAAGGTAATTTGCATTTTTAAATTTATGTTCATGAAAAAGTTGAGAACTTGTAATCTTTTAATTCTGCAAAATAAAATATCTTATAGAAGTCAAAAATTTAAAAATTGTTTGTTTTAAAAGCTTTAAGCATAAATCAGAAATAATATGTAACATGAATGGGGAAGTCCAAGAGAAATAATATCTCTATAATTCTCAATATTAAGATAGCGAAAGAAAACTCCCACGTGGCATAGAAACTTTGATGAATACAACAACTTTGATGTGGATGTAACATGACATGTAATATTGGCATCGTATAGAATATAGATATCGACATAGAGCTCATAATAAAATTTATTCCACTCAATGTACAAACTATCCTCCTTGTAACTGACCTATGTCAATACTTGATTGCCCGTCGGACGAACGATAGGGAGCAAAACGCCGTAGGGAGGGTTCGTGCAGGTGTATAGAAAACCGTGCGAAAAAAAAGACATGAAAGACAACAGAAACAGGCAATCTAGTTTTTACCTACTTTATCGTCTCCCACGTCTCGTTGCCGAAGGTCTTCAAGACCAGGAGCTCGAGGGCGTAATTCACAAAACCGTACTGCGCATACAAGGAGACATGAATGACGTATAATCGTAATTCACCAGGGGGGTAAATTTCGTATGCATTTGCCTTCGACGTCGCACAGGTGCTGACAGAGACTCCGCGGGGGAGTATATCTCCAACGTGTGATCGGAACCCTCGCGGGTCATCGCCGTTCGCAATTCGAATGCAATCATTAATGCGATTATCAGCACCCGTCGATGTCGCGCGCGCCCGTTCATCGAGTCACCAAGCGTTCCGCACGGACGTACCATGCTGCTGCTCCTGATGACCGGACCGGTGACAATCAGGGAGGGGGAGCGGTTGACCTCACTTCTCACGCGTCACTCCATTCCGATTGCCGATCCGTGATGGCCGTGTTTATCTCGTGCACACGAGCCGCGTACTGGAAGACGGCCCGTTTCGTTCGCCGGCAAACGATGGGGTATCGATTTTTCGCTCGTCGCGGTTGCGCCACCTAGAACACCACCTAGTTGCTGCGCTCCTCTTGCACGAGCCGCCCTCGAGCGAGGTGCACACTACCACCCTTCGGCCCTCCCAATCCGCTTTGCCACGGCGGAGCGGTGCCGGCGGCTCTATATAACTTCACGAATGAATACTTATAAGACCTTCGTGAGATTAGCGAACGGGAACGACTTCTGTCAGCTTGACTTGGTATAGCCGCTCACGTATACCGTAATTTCTTCCACGCGGCCGTAGGGACGATTATTTATTTCTGCGATCTCTGAATTTTTCGGCCGACTCGACGAGAAAATATATGAGCGCAGAGACGCTTTTTGCACGAGCGAGTTGATAATGTAATGAAATGCAACCTCCTGGTGCTATGAATGTCGCGGGCAATGTCGTTTAGAAAGTTTCAAACTGCAGCATAGGGTGTTCTTACGCGTCCTCTTCCTCTCCAAGTAACGAGCGATTTCTTCAAGGCAATTTCTTTTTCTAGCACTGAAGAGATCGATGCGAAATTTATGCGCCTCGTGACGACGTTTTTCCTGATAGCGTTTCAAGATGAATGCAAATGACGCGCTTAATTTGTTATTTAATTTCACTATATTATATACGTACGGCGATTACAAGCAACCGACTTTAAAATATAGATTGACGACGTTCGGTTTAAATAACAATTAATAACGTAATAACATACTCTAAAATTTATTCCATCGTGCAAACACTGCACGCGAATAATTTCAATGATAGAATTATGACTTCACTCTTGTCATACCGTTTCAACACAAATACGTTGCGTTGATATTTGTACAATATTCTATCTTTGGAAAACCTATTTAACGCGGCCAATGAATATAATTACGGCGATATAAATTACGTCTCGTCAATTAAATCTGCTTTAAATCAGACATATGCGGATCGCGTATAATTCCACTTTGATGTCATTAATTTACATTATTAATAACGTAAAAAAGTTTGTTGCAAAACGTTTACCGGAGGCAATAAATTGCAATGCACATCGCTAAGTTAGTTAAGATAACGAGTGAGACAGTAGCTTTGTTATCTCAGCAAAACAGTTAAATTACAATAATTATAATGAAAGAATCGGTGTATATGTCAACAAAGTTAAATATTAAACACGCTAATATACATATTTTTTCTTCTTTAAACAGAAGTATAGGTTTTTTTTGCGAGAACCTTTTAAATTGTCATTGTTACAACTTTTATCGCTAATAACAATTTGTATCGAGTTATGTTCTTTAACTTTGGTAAATGTTGATGAGAAAATCTTCAAGTTTGAAATGGTGAAAATTTAAGTGTGCGCAATAGAGAAGATTGAAAAAAGTCTTTCTCGTAAAAGTACTTTAAGAATTGAACGAACTCGATGTTATAAAGTTCCAGCCGGGCAAATCCTTGAGACTGAAATTTTCCGTAGGAATTGTACGAGAGAGTGGTGTCTTCGGCGTTAACTATTCAAAGTGACCCCATTTCATTCAGCGCTATGCTGAGTAATGCTATATAAAACACGTATGGAAGAAGGGCGTAATGTGACAATTTAAAAACGCTTAGTCACTGCAATATTGCACGGTGCTTCTCGAAAATAGAAAGAAAAGAAAAGCCAGACAAAAAGACAAATTAATCTTAGAAGGCAATACCTATTAATAATATTATTTTTCTGTGCAAGTATGAATGTCAATATATTCATCGACCGGTCGTGAAGTGTGAATCAATATAGTGTGGGATCGGCTGTCTATTGATAGAAAAAAATCTCGAGTTTTGTCGGATAAAAATCTTATACAAATATAAATGGCACACTACTACGGAGAACTTAATTACCCGAAACGGCGATTGTCTACTTATTTCATTATCGCCGCTGGCAAAAGAAATAGGCAATGTTATACCTATCTCCGTATCTATCGTCGCACTTGGCGGAATGCTTTTATCGCTATACGGCGTACGTGGCATTCCTAAGGGAGTTGCAGCGACCTCGTTCCCATTGTGTAAAACGAAAATGGTTCCACTTCTCTCTCTTCTTAGTACTCAATTTTCCAGAAATACGATGTTTTCATCGTATTTCTGGAAAATTCGTTCGTCTTCGTTCTTATTGATCCGCTGCCAATCGTATCATTTTGGCGCGTGTGTAGACGATGTGTGATGCACGAGCCCGAAGAAGTAAGAGTAAAAATTTTCGCCGATGAATAACGTGGCGATAAAATGCAATCGATAAAAGAGCCAAGTGTGCACAGAAGTTAAAAAAAAAACGAAACATTTAATCCGACACCACCGCATTTATTGAGTCCGCGTTGAAATTATCAATGACGTCCGGTTTAAAAAATGTAAGAGCAATGCGCGATCTATAAGTGGATGGAGATGCATGGCTTCCAATTTCATGAATTGCGTCGCGTCCGAGGGAGCCAATCGCATCGACCGTCAAATGAAACGCATGGCTATCGACCATCAGGATTAAATGGTTCGGAGTGATTCACGGGTGATGGGGGAATCTGTAGGTGCCGAAGAATTGATTCGGAACCGGTTATTAAAGCTTAAAACTAAGAGCGTCATTTTGGAAATATGTAAAGAATGTCGTGAGCTATGCAATAAAGTCTCATCAGGCATGAGATTATCCTATATATTAATTTCTAACTTGTAATATTTGTTCTTATAAAGGAATTTAGAAAACTTGCATTAAAGGTACAATTATATATTAAAATTTATTAATTGTAAAAAAATCAATTTATTAACTTTATGTTTCTTTAGTTTCTAAAAATAGTAATCTTGACATATCAAACGATATTTCCACAACAGGACCGACGTTGATAAATGATTCTGTCGAACAAGATAAGAAAAAATGTGTATCAAATGCCTTTCAATACTCGCTCTTTTATTAGAAACTTTCAGTCCCACTTTAAATCACAATATAGCACTAAAAAATAACAAGGACGGTAACCATGATCGTTAAAGTTCAAGTGATTTTAAATGATCAAGTATTTACTTACAATTTATTAGTATGTCAACAGAATAAGGAAATAATACTCAAGCAGCTTGAATAATTATCAAACCGCCCACGCTTGCGGTATAAATCGCGTTGAAATAGGCTCTCGTGACGGTGAAGGTAACACCTGATATTTTGCCACCAACTACTCATTCAGGCGCCTCGTAAATTTATCTGCCGCCCTCATAAGTGCATGTTATATAAATAAACACGATTCCTGGAACACACGGTTTCATTATCCCTCGTCTCGTGACTCGATAGCTCTTTGAAATAAACTTTGCTACTTGCGCGATCTTTTCGGAGAATAATTAAGCCTACTGAGAAATTAACAACAAAACGATGAAATAAGAACAATATTTCCAGAACGGTATCTTGCAGTTAACGAGCATCTTTGCGGCGAAATGCTCAATCACTTATTACATGAAAAATATAATTCTGTAAATATAATTTCAATGATTTATCTGTATATGTGTTGCTCATGATAAATATCTGTTATCTGTAAAATTATATTAGAACATTATTTTTTTGTCTGGAGAGATTTTTTATAAAAATAAAATTCAATGCAATTACGTGTACGACTTTGCAGGAGTGCGACGGCAGCGTTGATTCGAAAAGTATCTTAATTCGAAAACTTTTGGATAATTTTATATATACGACAGTCGATTAATCTATCGTTATCACTTTCAGCCGCTCTCTCATATCCGAAAGCAGTTAATCAATGACTTTCACGTAGATCCTTCGGTCGACCTCGGCGATGATAAATAGCACTCTGGACTTAATTAAAAATACCGTCACGTGTCGAATATCGATGATCGGGGCCTTCCCCTCTGCCGAGGGAGATCGAGAAATGCGTGTACCAGAGCCTGGGAGCTCGTGCTAATGGTGCCCATAACACAGAAGCTGACTGACGTCACCGGATGCCTTCCGATGACCTGCATTATCGATTTTATATCGTCGACATCCTGCTGGAGGTCGACGATGGCAGATTCCACCCTGTCCCTTGTCGATTTTTATAATGAAACGGCACTTCAGGCGAAGAGAGCGCGGCGTTGCCTCGCAGGGCATCCCCGCGCAAACCATCAATTTCCCTCTTTTCCATGATCTTGCCGGAGGGCGAAGATTAATGCCGACTTATGCGATTTTTGCGCTCGTGAATCGCACGATTCACGGACTGCCGTACGAAACGTACCGTATATCCATTAACATCACTCCAATTAAAGTGGGATCACTCGCGCGCGGCGCGCGCAAGTCAACGGTATAGGTACATCGATTGAAGGCGATCTTGAAATTTTCGATAAAGTGACCTCGTTTTTATCGTGCAAAACTAGAATTTCAAGAGAAATTCGTATATTTATATACCACGTGTATTCATACGACATGTAAGCTTCGTCTAGTTACAGCACCTGACAAAGATAAATAAAACCATCGAAAGGTAAAGCTCCCTATGTCTAGATATTTGCCATTGCATCTGTGTGCGTTTAATCAATGCGTCCCGTTCAATTCAAATATCGGTACGAAGAAATATTTCCTGCCTGAAAGTGACGCGAAGAGAATACACGCTCTTGCAAAATTTTGGTAAACAGATCGACATTTGGAAAACGGTAAACGTAAATTTACAAAGAAAATATTGCGCACGTGGAAATGTATGATTTTTTTCGCAACTTCTAACGTATAGTAATAAAAGTAAAGTTTTTACATTTAAATAATCCGATAAAATATATATGACAGGATTTTATTTATGAGTGCAATATATAAGTTCTGCGCAACTATAATCTAAAGAAAGAACATAAAAGATATGTGTTTTACACGTTGATTCATGTTGCTAGGAATAAGCATGTGTATGTGTGTGCGTGTGTGCGAAAACAATTCTAGAAAATAGTAGGTATATCATGCCTTGAGGAAAGCTATCAGATGCACGCGCGTGGAGTAAGCTGGAAAAGAAGAAATAAAAGGGAGCGAGAATCGCTTTGTTTCGTTCCTATCGAGCTATAAAATCTCCGAGAATGCGTACAACCAAGGAGTTTTGTAGCAGCTTCAACGTGTGAAATATGGAGACTTATACTCTAATAAAGATATGAATATGAGTATCATCAATATCTAAGTCCCCTCCAGTCGTATGGAAATTCAGTAATAAAAAAGGAAGATGATAAGAATAGACAATTTTGTAGAATACAGTATACTTATTAAATTTTTTAAACGGCGTATGTAATGTTTATCCTACCGCAATTATTGCAATTGCGGTGCACAAGAATTGTAGATAAGCGGAAGGGACAATCGATTTACGCTTTCGCGAAAGTATCATTCGCATTTGCACGGAATCTTGGCCGGGGCCACCGCGTATCAGACCTTTTTCTTCGATATGCAGCAGTAACCAGCCCCAACGCGACAAGAATACAAAATACTCCGGCTATTTTCCGGAAAGCTGCTCCATGAAATTCTGAAAAGGTAGAAAATATACGGGAAACTATTACACGGAGTATTTCTTCCACGAACTCACTTGTCAGCGAGGTCATAGCAATTTGTATCATGGCTATATAGCTGGTGATTGATATTGACGCCGGCTAGTTTTTCAACAAATGGCTCGCATTTTTCTACACATAAACTGTAATATATAATCCAGTGTTGCATTATTCAGCAACTTTATATTAAATTAATTAATTATTTTTTATTCTGCAATTTTACATTATATTTTCAAAAATATTTCCGCTTTTCTTTCTTTTACTAAGAAAAATCTTGATGTAACAAGTATGAATCCAAGCTGCTAATAAAAAGTCGCACCTCCATCGTCGCAGTAACGATGCGTCTTGATAATCTCACCATCACCGCTCGTGTAAGTTATTGATCACCAGACAGTTATTGATCACCAAGTTTTATGAGTCTCTCCTTAGGGTAATGTCTGCGCTTATGTGAGCTTTTGCTACTAACTCGCTTACACTTCCTTTTTCTTTAAACATAGCGAATGTTACCAGCAAACATTAATTAATTTGTTTACAAATCTGCTCGTTAATTTCTCTTATTTATCTTCTCTAATATGCATTCCGGTCATGAGAGCTGCAGCGTTATAAAGACTTAATTGTATTATGATGCAAAGCTTTGGCATCTCGCCAGGAACTGTCAAGAACTATACATACATATATGTATAATATGTGTATGTATATATGTGAAAATACTTAACATACAATCGAGCACTTGATCTCTATTATTGTCTGAAACTTTTTATACGTATATCGAGACAATAAACCATATAATTAAAAGAAGAGAATACGCTATAAGTTTTCAAACAAAATGGGATAAATCTTCTTTCTCTCTAAAAAAAAAAATACGAAATGATTAGTAAGCTTGAATAAGTATTACTAACTCGGCTATACGATGAATTTCAACTGTGTCTCAGAATAAACTTTAATTCACTATGATCAAAAGAAAGTGCAAAATTTTAACGAATCATGATCGCATTATGTTTGAATAATACACAGGTATATTCGTGAGTTTAAATAAAAAATTAAGTCCTTACTGCTACGTAAATTGTTAATAAAATAACAGCATTGAACGAAAAAATATATAATCTATTTTGTAAATAAATTGCAAATTTTTAAGTTTACATTATCATGCATTAAGAGAATCATATAAGTTATATTTTACAGTTAAAGAAGTGAAATTATGTAAATATTACCTTATCTCCTAAATGTTACATATTGTTTTCGCAATAAGGCACGTTTTAGTTTTAAATGAATGAAGACCTCTCGTAGTTATATGCGCGAGATACATGTAAATTATTCTAAAATTATATGCAAGAAGGGAATATGAGATCGGTGCGATATCGTAAGCGCAAACTCAGCAAGTAAAAATGTAGTCTTTACGATGAATAAATTTACCAGGCAGAGAGAAAAAGAGAGAAAGGGGCGGCGGGGGAGGGAGAAAGTAAGAGAAAAAAAGAATGGAAAAAAAAAACAAAAAATTCTACGTTGAAAAAGGGAAACCGTGAGACTATAGTTAAATTTCTTTCATCTAGCGAATGGAGATAATCCGGGTAAATGGAAAACACATTCCACAAATCGCATTTTCGCATTCGAGGCGTTTCGATGCGCTGCCAAAAATGCAGTTTCACTCGCTAATGGTTATGATGTAATTCGATTTCGAATAGCGGAGTGTTACAACGTTCCTTTGACCACGCGCGGATCAGTTGTCTGTGGCAGTTAATGGAATGCATTATATGTACGGCCACACACGGTCTATGCATTAATATCACGTATGCATGTTTACAAACTTGCATAATATTTTTGCACTCGTTTAATTAATTAAATTTGTAATCTCTGCGACATACGCATTGTTACTGCAGGTGCATATTATATAAATGCGTATATCATAACAAACTGACTGCGATATTGCGAAGAAGAACATTTTATGTCATATATGTATTTTATATCTTTTAATGCACAGCTTGATAACAATCCCATTTCAAAGTTAATGAATGGAAACACACATAATGTATCTCGTTATTGTAGCGATACATAATCCCGAAAATATAAATTAGAATGAGTAAACGCCGCAAACAAAAAATTTATAACTTTCCTAATGACGCGTAACATTACGCATTATTGCCACGATTTAATTCATTAAATGATGAAAGACGGACAGAAAAGACAACAACGGACAGAAAAAAGTTTGTGGTTTTATTTTCCTGAATGAGTAATTCAAGAAATCTGAACGGAGCACGAATCGTTGATTTAACGTGCTAATTCTGCAATGTTCGATATGCGCCGCTCCTGAGTGATATTTATATCCTTATTGCCCCCATTTTATCACAATCGGGTGATTATTTTCTCAACAACGCTCAACGTATCGATGCTTATATATTACAGAAAAACATTTTATCGCAAGAGATGCTGCGTATTTTTTTTTTGTAAATAAATTATATTCCATCGATACCGTGAACATTCGTGCGTCTTTGGTTTTCTCTCTTTCCGCCGATATTTACACAGATCTCTATAGTGATCGTAATTTACGGCGCGTTTCCGTCGGGAATCTCTTGAGCAATGACCGTACCAACCGACTTCCTCTTAGATAGACCACTGACATTCAACTGCGGCACGAAGCAATGTTCCTCGCGATAATGGTACACATCGATCGCTCTAAATTGTCGAACATCGAGATTAATACCCTACCCTATCGCTTGTAGGATAGACACGAGGCAGAAAAGTGCAGGACAAATTTCGTTACCAAACTCATCCATTCCACTGTTCTTTATGCTCTCCGCTTGTCTCGTCGATAATCTCATGCAGCCCTCGTTTTAGGGGTTTATCATGAACTATATAATTGAGAGGACATTCCAGAGAGGATAAAATAAATAAAATTATTGATAATTATCGGTTATCGATGTTATCAAATCACATTAATATAGCGTTTAAGCAATTATGTTAATAGTGATATATTATCGATGTTGTCAGTTTAAATTCGGAAGTACTTACTGAAGCATTTCGAGGGATATGATTTAAGTGGTTTATTTATGCTAGAATTTCACAGAGAAAAGAGCTTGGTTCACAGTAATATAAAAGCAGCGCGGAAGAACAGTAGTACAAAAGTATATAAAAGTAATAGGATCTACTACAAATACCTCGTACTACTCCCGGAGAAAAGATGTGCCATTAACTTGGAAGATGTTAGGCGGTTTAATTTCGTACTGTATCACTTTCTTATGTCCAGATCGTGTGTCTGTTATTTAGATACTGTATAAATCTTTGAGATGAATTAATTTTTATTCCGTGCTTTTTTGTGTGTGCAAGTATTTTATCATTGTATTAGGTATTTGTATTAAGAAAATTAAAATAAAATTCTTAAAAAACTTGTTCATCGATCGTAAAGAATTTATTTTGCTATTGTAACTTTGTCTAGATGTACAATAATTATCTATTGTGAACGTGCAATAATTAACGATAACGTCACCGGAACTCCCGCAGTAAACGTTGCCTGACATGAATACATAATATCAACTTAACAGACTACCTCAAGAGTTGCAGGATAATGGCATCACGATCTTGATTATGAGAAAATGAGAATTATAAAATTCTAAGAAAGAAAGAAAGAGAGTGAATAAGATAATTTAAGTATTAAATTCTATAAAATTGAAAAAATATATATATCTACTAATGACAGCGATAATTCATATGACAAATTTTCTTTTCACTATTTTATTCAATTAGATCGTCGCTAAATTTGTTTATAAATTTGTTACTTCTTTTCTCAGCAATTTTAATAATTTTGAAGATTACGATTTGCATCCCGCTCATGCAATACATGTTCTATTAATTTTATTATAAATGCATGCTCTGATGTTCATTAAATTACTAGAATACATAAATGAGGATACATGCTCTTACATAGGAAGTTTTCATCTGTCAGCTACAACTATTGCTGCCGCTATTGCTGCATCTAAATTAGACAAGTTAAGAATAAATAACGAGACATGCTAAATTTCTTGAAAATTTCAGGGAAACGTATGGAAAAGCCAGCAGGCAGGTAATTACAAGGCAGGCCAACCAGGTAGGCAAACAAGCAAAGCAAGCAAGGCAGGCAGGCAGGCAGGCAGGTAGGTTTTCTCCTCAGCGACCTGCGATGCGGGAAGGACAGAAAGCGCGGTAGTTTGATAGGGAGGATGGAAAACACGCGCAGGCGTCTCCGCTGCCCTCCATCGTGGCGCCTCCACCCTCCGCGCATCCCCCTTATGCCGTCGGACTCACCCTCGCTCGGGTGCCTTCCTCGTCGCTCTCCTCTCCTCACCGCCGCCTCGGAGCGTTGCTCGTTGCGCCTCGGTCAATCCGCGAGCAGTATGGCGCTACGCGCTCTGGCACGGCAACGTACGTAGCCGTTACGTCGTTCGCTATGTATCCGTGTACCCGTCGACGATCTGCCGCATCCCTGACAGAGTGAATCCGCGCGCGAATTACGGTTGTCAGTCTCGCGCGATTAGGGTGTACTTTTGGCATACCAAGGGAGCGAGATCGCGGAGTAGAAAATAAGAAACGACAAAGGGCCACGTAGCGAAAACGATTTTGCAAAGCCACGGTGAAGAGAAAATGTTCTAAAAATGCGATTTTGAGGGAGCGAGTTTTAAAGGGCGACGCGCGAGTTAATATGCAACCGCGGGCACCGCGTCCGACCCGACGGCGGCCGTAGATGACGCCGGATAAACGTGAGCCCAGTGAGCGCGTTGCGGTGACGAGAGAGGCTTCCCTCCACAACGTGCGATAAGTAAACGATAACTGGCGATCGAGGATGACGGGCCCCGCGACGCTCGGCATTGACATCGGTACCAGCGACGCCAACGCGGCAACGATCGTGAAGACAACGACGAAGGCGGTGATAGTCGCGAATTTTCGGATCGGTTTCACGTGTTCGCGTACCGCTTAGAACACCGACGATATGACATTAGGGCTGCGAACAGACTTATAAAAGAACGTTACGTTTATATGCAAAATTCGCTGGCAAGTGCTGTGAGAGGGTACACGGACACGGAGGTTCAGGCAGCACCAGCTGATCGCCGATAAACGCAACGAGACGCGCGGGGCATGTCCCTGATTAATTAATACCGCGTGTTCACGTCTCACGTTGACAATTTGTGGGTGATCCATCCCTTGGACTACAATAGAGCGACGAATTTGCAAGATGGCATGTCCATTCTCACGCTTCAAACAAACGTCGGTTCAGATAACGTCGTCGATTTTAGGAGAAGATGGTGACGACCTTGAGGACACACAGACACTTAACTTGAAGCACCTAAGAGCCGCGGTGACCCTCTTGACTAACCCTTCGGTATTAAATAAACGACAACTTTATTCCTTCAGCTTTCGCTATACCGCCGCATTACACAGTCCACACCTCTGATCTCTCGTCGCAGCGTTGCTTTCACCACTGTTCAGCATGTACCTGTTTAATATCTTGTTGACGTCGTAGCAAAACTTATACAAATAGATGTTGCATGCATCGTCCCCCAAGCTTTTAGATGAAAGCGGAAAGACCTAGAGAGAGAGACCGCGTAAGAAATAGTTTTAACGCGCAAAGGATCAGCTGGCTCTTATACGGCTTTTCTCTCGATGAGTTCAAAGTCGGATTAGTGCAGGCGGTGACACGCAATTGGTTCAAGCTCGTCCGAGGTTTTATTCCACTTTGCCGTCTGTGTACACTCCTCCCTGTTTGCGAATTTCCTCCTTCACCGTTCTCCCGCCTTTAAAGCCGGTATAACCGCAGATTTGGATTGTGACCGAGTTCCGTTTTCAAAGACGGCACAACCGATCGTGATAAACGAGACGCCCGAATTGAGGTCGTTTTGACGTGCAGTACCAGAGCGTCGGATAGTCGAATTTATATTTATCACATCGACCCAAATGTCGACGCGGATAAATTGAGACGACATTTGCCTTAATTTAACTGGCTGCGCCCTAAAGAACGCGAGATAAATTATTATGAGAGTCAACAACGTTTTACGAGTACTTTGATCCTCCATCCTTCCTAATAGACCAGCAAAATTACTTTCGCTGCCCTATTACGGGACATGTACACTGATAATAATGCGCATTTTTGTTAATAATCATTTACAATACTGCACGAACTCTTAGAATACTCCCACATCCTCTTCTTCTTGTAAAGAAACCGCTATCAAACTTTCCGCACGATAAACGCGCGCGCGGTTACGGAGAATCACTATGGGAATCGGGACAGTTTTTCATTGAGAACTAGGTCAGAAATATGTAATAAATCCCAACGAAAAGTTTCCTGCCGCTGCCGTTAGAGAGAAAGCAGGAGTTTCCAAGTTCCTCCTCCGCGCGGAAGCAAACCGCGTTAGCGACTCACGCGAACGGCCAATGTTTTCAAACCTTGTCTTGCAGAGGTATAGAGCTTCAAACTAAAGCCTTTTGCATTAAACTTGGCACGAAAGTCTTGTCTCTTCCGCTAATGTGTACTTCTTTCATATAATGCTTTCATAATGCTCTCCTCGCAGCTTTAGAACTTACGTGATGAATTATTACGCAGTAATAAGCAACTTGAAGGAGATATGAAACATATTATTGATGTTTATCACTGATGTAGCCGCAGTAATTTCGTTAAGCCATTCGTGATAAACATGAATAATAGCTTCTTAACACGAAACACAAACCGATGTTACTTCGTAAATAATCTCTTTACGAAAAGATAAGATTAGTTTCTGATACATTTTAAAGAGCATACGCCCCGCTGGGTTAGGTCGTACTGGTTTCATCGTCGAGATAATATCAGCCCCGATTATTGAAATGCGGCAATTCGACGAATTTTCCATCGCTATCCAATCACGTTGGATCGATTCCCATCGCATGATCGTACCTGTAGTTGGCAAATGTCATTGGTATTTCAGGGAGTTAATAGCGTTTGATGGCAGATTAAGGAAGACGAGAACGTGGCACTTAGGATGATAACGGCGTGTGCAAATCCAAGAGGTGTTAAGCCATATACACAGGTCACTATCAGCATTCGATATACAACGAGTGAAGTGGAAATGAATAGTGCCTCGCAAGAATAGGCACGGAAACGAAACGTGACGCGAAGTTCATATTAACGGATAAAATCGAACGCGTTCGAAACGATACTTGTTGACTACGTTGTATTATATTATAATTTTGTGCGATAGAAACCGTCTCCTTTCGTAAAAAACAGATTTTTTGTTTTTCCCAAAATTCTACTATTAAACAGACGTAAAATAATCAATTATTATAATGACTAAAAATAATTATAATAATTTTAAACACAAAAACGACATTTAAAGGTACCAATTTGACAAATAGATATAGAGTTTTCGACAAATTGGACAAATATATCAAAGTATATAAAAATTCAATACATTGTAATTCGAAAAACCATGTATACCAATAAAATGCACAGATTGCAAAGCGGCATGATATGTAGACTAAACTAAGCGCCAATTAACAAAAATGACTGAACATAAAAAAATATTCTCAAAGATTAAATACTTTCCATCAGCTCTCAATATTTCATCACAGTCATCACAGACCACATTTTGAAATCAAACCACATAACATTGATTAATAAAATGTAGAAATTTTTCAGGAGTCATCTTATCACAAGTGCCTATATATAATACTCCGCATAAAACTATAAAAAAACGAAGTAAACTTCAGTTTAATTCGTTAAAGGTCAAAACCGGCGTTGAAAATCGCAATCAAGTATAAGTATAATTATTTTGTACCATAGAATTTGATTAATTGCATAAACAGTCGCGCCCCAGATTCCTACTGGCCATCGATTTGTAAACTGCGACATAATAATTAATTACTTTACTCACCTAAATAGATAAAGTCAAGAGAGCTAAAATAAACGCAATAAACGTCTTAAGGGGAAATGTCTTTTTGTCTTCTTCCTTTCTTCGATTGATAGCAAATAAATATAATTGGAGATTTTTTGCGCGGGATCTAGAATAAATGAAACTCTGCGGTTAACGGCTCATATTGGATTAAAGCCGCTCTGAATAAATATTACTGAGACGGAGATTCGAAGGAACAAATCAGGGGTTTCATTATATCGGTTGAACTTTCGTGAAAGTTCAAGCGAGACAATGGACTGCGAAGCGTGAGTTCCGTTTAATTCACGTGATGATATATATAACGTCTCTAATATTCTAATTGACAAGTGCAACGGAAAATTTCCAATGAGACTGAAACTTTCGTCTTCAATGCAGCGAACGGCGGCACGTCTCTCCGCGTGTCCGTGGAAATTCTAGTCGTTCTATTAAATACCTCGCTTTTCGAATTCGACGTAACAGCGTAAACTGGAAGTCCATTAAATATATGGCTATTTGAAAATTATAACCGCAATTTTAGAATCCGATTGCCAATTCGCAGTAATGCAGTTACGGCCAGAGTTTCAATTTCAACGCTTGCGATATTCTACCGGTGCCATGAAAATCAATAAACCATACAGAATTCTAAATGAGACTGTTGAAACTTTTAACACTAATACAAAATATATATGAGTAACGCGGCCAGGTGTACGTTTGCATAAAAATGTTATAATTTCGTTAACTCGAGGGAAAACCTTCGAGAATCTAACGTTCTTTGTTCGCGCCCGTAAGTACTATAAGTTTTTGGAATTGTACGTTCCTCGGATTTTTTTTTTTTTCAAAAAAAAAATCGACGAGTCACGTACTTCGAGATGACGTAGAAACGAGTATTCGGCGCGCAGCTTCAAGCTAAAAGGGTCAAGAGCAATTAGTCTGGGAGAATGGAGAACACGAGATTGCTTTGCAACGTGTATACATAGCCGAATATTCCTTCGTTCGTCGCAAACAGTGCTTGATGTGGCAAACAGTTTCCCGAAAGCGGATGAATAAATGACCGCGAAGGGCGAATGTTACGAATCGCTAATGTGCCGTGGAGAACACGGCACTCTAAGGGTGCAGGTGAACGCTGTAGATCCGAAGTAAGGGTTAGGTGCTATTAACCCAGCAAAACGCAGCCTGGCAGTGCGCTACGTCTTTCTATCAGCTTCCGTTTTAATCTTTCCAAATGAAAAGAGAGATCTCGCCAAGGACGACCCAAGATATTTCTGGTATAATGGATGTCATCGCGCACTTTTCTTTATCGAAGAACCGATATTTTATGATAGCTTCTCACCAGCTCGACATGACGCGAGCATTAAAAAATAAAATCCATATATACCCTATATATGAACCATTATATATCGATACCAGGAGAATTAACACAGCGTAAAAAAGTAGATCGGATATATCGGCTGGATATATCTACTGTGTACGTGTGTACGTATGCGCACGCGTATATGTGTATGTGGATAGAGAGAAAAGGTGCTGTAAAATCGGAATTGGATTTTACGAGCACAATACCTGCGCGCAACGCACCGTAGCGGTGGAAAAGGCGGATTTGCAAATTCCAAATGCAATTAATCTAACGAGCGCGGTATCAAGATATTGTTTCTGCAGGTGGCTTTCGATCATCGCGCTCTGCCAATTATTATTATTATTATTTTTTCAACGTCGTAGAAGAGTGCAAGACGAACGCAAATGCGGTGCCGTCCAACGAAGAGAAGTCGACGAGGAGAGAAAAGACGAAGTAGTTATACGCCGGAGAAGTACGGTGCAACCACTATTTCTCACTTGTCAGAGCAATTGAAATTTTTACAGTGGAATGTCGAGAAATTCCTTTGTGCGCTCTAAAGGAGCTGCTCGTAAACGAGCATTAAGTAGATTATCCCGCCTAATCCCGGGGCGAGCGGCGGTATTAAACGAGCCATTTCTAACGGCGGCTTCTTAAACGCTGGCTGGGCTCTGTGTCGTGAGAAACGCCCGTTCGCAGCCCGCGAGAAACTTCAGTAGCACGTAACTTACTTATCGTGCTTGACCCAATAATGGTGTACCTCGATCGTCCGTTCGGTGTTTAGAAGCACTATGATGTATCATGCGGCTTGCGTTAATCGAGAGATCGGGAGCTGATACCGGGACGTGGATTTAACGGGCGTTTTACCTCACGCGGGAAATTTACTAAAATAATAATGTAATATCGACGATTCGGACATTAATTACGATTTAATAAACGTCGTATCAGAGGAAATGACGGGCGAAATAGATATATTCAGATTTGATGTCCCGCGTTTTATTAAATTTCACCCGGATGCCAGATGCGCGGAATATTTTTAACACAATATTTCTGCGTCGAATTATATCGCTCGTAGCCGATGCGTGATATTAATATTTCAAGCTTTCTCCCCTCCCCCAGCCCTCTTCCCCCGCGAATAGCCACCGCGTATCCGACGACCGACGCAAATATTGCGTATAAATTCACGGGGCCATAAATGCAGTCGCGCTACGATAACCGACGCGCCGCGCTACATCATGACACTTTGGAACTTTAAGCACAGTCTCGAAAGTCCATACGCGTACTACCTGTCGCATGCACCGAGCTGAAATTTACGTGCACGCGGTAGAGGAGGATCGAGATAAAGCGCTGGGAAAATTTTAATTACACGTGCAAGCTTGAGGCATTAGTCGGAATTATCGGATATTACTTAAATGAAGATTAACGTACAATTTTTCAATCAGTGGCTTAAGCTTCGATCGGAAGATTACTCCGGCATGGTACAGGGATAATCACATTGCAAAGCGGTATTATTATTATTAATTACAGAACGCAACGCGATCCGATTATGAAGAATTATACTGTCTATTTGGTAGTATAATTGGTAGTATATTAAATGTACATATTTTTGTATGATTTTCCCATCGCGAATAAATCGAATAGCTCGTATGGCAACAACGTTTCACATCTGTAGCTTACCCGAACTTAATCGTGCGTTCGTTGCAATGCAAAATACCGCTCTTCAGGGGCGATCGATACATCCGTCGTTTCTAACGGCACTTCCAACATCGTCGGGTAATCGTAAGGGTCGTAAATGTAGTTCCGTCGTATATACCACGCCACCGTCTGCCACGCTATCGCAATGTTATGGAAATACCGCGATCGATTTGATAGATTTGCATAACACGCGTGTTACCCTCCGTACGTTTTTACGACGGGCCACCCAGTGATAGATGATCCGACGTTGCACGACGCTTCTCGTGTGCGGACGAATGATTTTCTCTGAGAAGCGCAGTTCTTCGAGGGACTAGCTTTCGGGGCCATTACGGCGAGAAATATGCCAGATCGATAAATGGTCGTAGATACTCTTCCGTATATCTCTTTCTCTCTTGAATAGTTTCGAATGGATGCAAGCGGAAACGTGAGGTCGAATAAAATTTCCGGTGGCGCCTTGAAAATTATGTTACAGAAATATGTTCTCGTGGGAAATTTAATAAGAATTTCTTTTACCCTCATAAACATCTCTCTTAAGCCGAATTAAGGCTTAACTGAATCTATACTTTTTTCTAGTACCGTACCTAATGCCCAATCTAAAATAAATATGTTTTGTATTTTCTCCGCTAAAAGGCGCGAACGTAAACATTATTGTACGCGAGATTGATGGATTTGAGTTAATTTATATGCTGGATTCATATTTACCTTTATCGGAACATAAATACTGAAACTACGCCAGAGAGAGATTCAACTTTTATCAAATCGACGTTGCAATATGTGTGTGTCTCGTCCTGAAAATCCCAACGGGCAAACAGTCATATCTATTGCATTGTTTTTATAGAATTTGCTGCAGTTCTATTTGTAAGCGCTTGATGGAACGGAAAGTAGTTCGTAGAACACTTAATGTTGGTACATTAATATATTATACATTATTGGAAAATTTTTGTAGTTTTGTTAAAAAAGGTCCTTGTTAAAATTTTTGTGTAAAATAATCAACACATACATGTGTAGATTTAACATATGCCTGCTGTGTTAATTGAACTTAACAAATTTATAATGTAAAATTATTAAAATAATTTAAAAAATATGTTAAAGTAAAACAATTTGAACGTATTTATTAAATGTGTTAAAATTTACAGAAAAAGAATGTTGATTTTACTCTATAACAGAAGTGGGAATAAAAATTTACAGAAATAGAGTGTTGATTTTATCTTACAATCTTAACTTCAACATGAAAGTTATATTAATTGTACACATAATTAACCGCAAATTACAATCAGAATTACATCCTTTCTGTTGAAATATTTTAACATAATATTGGTGTTACCATTTAACACATCCATATTATATTAAATTAACACAAAAATTTGAGTGGACCATTTGGGACATGTGATTTATGTTATATTTAACACAAATTTTCCAACAGTGTAGATACGGTATTAATATATCGTATGTATATAACAATGCTAACACGTACAAATGATTAGACATTTCGGAAGAATAGGATCTCTCCTTTTGCAAACAAAACACTCCATTCAAAGACTGCTATTCATTGCTACAATACAGCTCCTTTATGTCTGGTATCTTTTGTGTTTATCTTATTGTGATTATTCTTACACAGAAAGTGTTTCATTAAACTCAGAAGTTCATATAAATTGTCTCTATTTCAATTCGACATACACATACACATACGAAAGTAGTCAGCTATTACGGTTTCATGACTCTGGAGAATTGCATATGATATCTCGCTTGACATGAAGAAAACACGCGCCAAGAAGCAACAGAGAAATACCGTAATCTTGTAACATCTCTCAAAGTTGGCCAGAAGTCAGAGATAAACCAGCAAAATAATGCTCGACAAGTTTGGGATCGCATCTCCCGCAAATGTAAAGATGCGGTACCTCGTAAAAAACATTAATAAAGAATCGTAATTTTGTTTACTGCCCTATATCTAGAGATTATATCCTTTTAACGCAATAGTGCAGAATTTTTTTGAACATTACGGAAAATAAAATTTTGTTTATTATTTCACAAATGTGTCTTTACCATTGTCTGCGGTATCTCTTTCGTCTCTCGAGTGTGCTAGTTTAGCAGTATATTCAAGAATTCCTTTCTGGATGAAAATTGCCGCTAAAAGTATCGCGCGTCGGTCGAGTTTAAAAATGCGAGCGCGCGCGCGCTTCGCAATACGCAATCATTTCCACAAAACGGAAAGACATTCGGTGTATCTTACTTAACCACGTAGCACTTGTTCTTACCAAGCTGTCGGCTATTCATTAAGAAACGTAGGTACGTTCTACGTTAGGGACGTACACGAGATTAATCTTTTTTCTCGTCATTCTATTTTCTCGAGTACAGCGTCCCTTTGCGCTTTGTAGTACAAACTCAAAGTCTTTATGAGAAGCTAAGGTTACTTACAACGAGGGACTATCTTTTGTAAAGAGAAATGTTTAATGATATAACAAATATAACAAAGTATCCCGCTACAATGTTTATTTCGAGAACGGAAAAGAGAAAGAGGAATATTATACTTATATAACGAGATATATGACTATGTTAACATTTCTTTAAATAATTAGGGATGTTGTTACGACCGGTGGACGTTAAGATGTAACATAAAGATTGCATGTATTTCCGTATAATAATAATAATAATATATAAATGAGTTTGATTATAGCGAAAGGGTACAACTGGGTTACTCGAGCAATCTGCAGTAGCACGAACATCCAGTGCGCCGCCAAAAGTAATTAAACTATGCTATTCAACAGACGGTACCTATTACATGGTTTAACATTTCGCAGATTACAGTCGGACACAATATGGTGAATTGTTCCATCCGGTTGGTATACTCTACTTTAATCCGTGCAATTCCGCCGCGTAAATACACAAGGACAAATGGAAATTGCAAAAACGCGTTGCATTTACATCATGAATTCCAGGGGAGGACGCTCGTGACTAATCATTGTTACCGTGAATGACACATCGGTAGAAACAAGCTTTATGGCGACAGGCGACCGGTTCGACACACGGGGCTCCATTTCACTCGATGAATTGGACGGACGCGATAGAAACTTCGTTACTTAGTTAAATTGACGGAAATCAAGTTTTCCTCCTACTTGCGAAATTGCGTCGATACGCATCGTGACGAAGGCGCAGCCGTGTATGCCTGCATCGGTATGTGCAGGCACCACGACTCAACATCAGCGTGATTGCAAGAAGTTGTAGAGTTTTGCAAGAAGTTGCTTAATGCGTAGTATTCGTACAACTTCTGAACGCGAAAAAAAAATTTTAGCATGGAAATTATGTATACAGAAGTTTTATTGGAGGTATGCGAAGTATGCGTGTGTATTGGTTGCGACGAAACATATGTGTATGACATTGTAATTTATACGCCCTGTCAAAAGTGAAGAGATGCGTGAAACGTAATTTTATACCTTTACGAAACGATGAATATGGCGATTTATAACATATTTCCCGCGGTGAAAACATTAGGCAAACATTTATGAGAAATAAATTGCATATTAATTTGAGCAGAAGCTTTAATATTGTTTCGTCGCGCGGGTACGTACACTTTTACGTATATCTCCGTTGCTGCGTCAGTAATTTGCTTCCCATCATTTATTTCCTTTCTCTTACAGGCGACGAAGCTTTATGAATATTCCTGCCGTGCGAAAGTGCCCGATAAAATAGTAATATTGGCTGTAGCGATAGCGGGGCAGACGTCGCGCGCGAATGCCTCTCGTTGCGACAGCCATCGCGTTGTAAAGTATTTGAAATGCAAAAATAAAAAGGGATCTCTACGTATTAAATCACTTAAAGTATCTCTCGCGGCGCACTTACTTTGATTTCCCGAAGTCGGCGTGAAATAATAGATGGCCGACGCCCCAGGCTATAAAAATATTAGCTGAAGACATCTCGCAATTAATAGCGCAGCTTTCTTATCTATATAAACACTATACTATATGCTATTACGAGACAGTTATTTAGAGATGTCATTACTAAAACTGTTTATTTTTTTTGCTTCTCTTCTTTTTCTGATAATATTGTAATAAAATGTAAAATAATCATGTATCGCAAT
This sequence comes from Temnothorax curvispinosus, assembly GCF_003070985.1. Classification (NCBI taxonomy): domain Eukaryota; kingdom Metazoa; phylum Arthropoda; class Insecta; order Hymenoptera; family Formicidae; genus Temnothorax; species Temnothorax curvispinosus. The sequence continues at coordinate 1,184,407 of NW_020219833.1, read as the reverse complement.
AAAATCTTTCTTACGCGAGAACATAGATGCATAAAATGTTAATCGTTTTCAGTTGCCGCAATAGTAAAAATATTTGATGCAACTGAGTCTCAAATAGAAAATATCGAAAATTATTCACAGTCATTTTTAACGAAAACTGACATAAGAGTAATACTTCCTGCGACTGCATAAACTGACAAACATGTCATTTTGCATGTCTGTTTCGACTGTCCTCCCACAAGTAGTTTGAATGACCTTCCACTGCCATTCCAGAGCGACCTTCTATCGATTTTGGCTCCAATCGGTATGACTATCTAGGCGTTGGTTGAACAACATTATGCATTGCCAAATTTCTATCACATTTTCTTCTTTTGTCTTATGTAAAAAATATATTTGTGAAATGTTTTTATAGCTCCCGTACTTTTCGACAAAAAAACATTTTTGAAAGCGCTATTTTATACTCCTTAATATAAATAAGTTAATCAATTTATAATTGAATTAAAGTATTCATTGTATATTCTTTCGCTTTGCCCTTTGACATATTAATCGTACAGGGTAAGTCATTAAATTTTATATTTTCCATTAAGAGCGCAACTGTCTCTGGAAAGTTAGAAAGTAATTTAACTACTTATACGCGAGGTACTAATTAAACCGCTTTTCCCATTTTCCTTCTTTTTGTGTATATAATTTCATTATAGCAGTTCGTTTGTATTATATTATCAGACGAGTTGAAAATTAAGATGCGGTAAATTTAACGCGGCTGTGAAACAATGCGCCTGGAATCGGCGGCGTCACAATACATATAGCTCACTGTATGTTAACATAGCATCTAAAACATAATTATCCTAATCTCCTGTTCTTTGTGAGCGAGTACATTTAATTCGCATTATTATGATTCCCACGTACCCACATGACAAGAAATGTTAATACGCAAAGAAGATTAGCTTGTTATCTTGATTTTCCGCAGGATCATCCCTGATCTAATTCCCAACATAGACCATAATCAATTATTAATGAACGCTGGTACATAATTCATGTTTCGCTAAACTAACCAACATTCAGGATTTAATTAATTATATGCTCTAATAGATTATATTAAAACTTTTGATGTTATGATAATCTTGGATTATAAGTAATTTGCATCAATAATGTCGCTCCATCTAATTTGAAAATTTTATATTGTTGCGCATATTTTAAAAATTTTGTTTTGCGAATTGTTAAATATATCGGTACATCTAGCAAAATTGTGGAATGTAATTGATTATACTCGTGCGAGTTATTGATGATTACTTTAGATGTTGTTTCTCGTGATGTGCCAATACAAATGGATATCATCTGTCAATGTTAGTGGATAATGTCATTTGTCGGATATTATTTTGACAAATTGTTATGTATCGAGTGAATTCCGTTGAAATGGAATATCCAAATCAAAGAGACTTTCTTTTCCTCTTCTGCTAACATCAAGTTTCGTGGTATCATTTATACAGAGAGATATACGTGAATTTCTCTCAGTTTTCTTAAGACGCAAAAAGTTTCAGCAGTTAATCAATCTATTGATATTTTCTCTAAGTTTTATTATGCCAGCTAGAGATATAATTTGTTTAACAATAATTATAATAATAAAAAACACACATCTCAAGATGTGAATAATTCATCATCTCAAGAAGAGAATAATTCATCGTATCTCACCTTTTTTGTAATTTATTATGCGTTATGTTACATAATAAAGTATCGCATTATGTAGTATTAAAGCTTCTCGTACATAGTATTCAACATAACTTTGCGCATTTGTTAAATGTTGAAACAGCCTTGTGGAAAAGCCATGGTATTATAATTTCCCTATTTCGCATAGGCGAATTTCCCAGGGGTAATAGTTAGGATATGTACATATAGTTAGCCACTATTAATTGCCATTTAACGTGATATTAATCGCAACTTAGTGTGAATCCGTGCGAGAGCTAAGTTAGAGAATAATTCTGCTCCTAACAACGTTATGCAATGAAGGTCACGTGGCTGAAGTAATGTCCCATATGAGTGTCCCAAGCGCGCTATTCTCTTGAGAAGAATTGCCCATATGAGCGTTCCAAATGGTGCCATAATTCTCGTTGTAAAATGCAGGTCGTAATTTACGACGAAAATCTAGGCACCGCATAATAACTATCGGATTATTACTGCACGATTGCCGAATTACACGCACACGTCGTTAAATCGGACTTCGTATAATTTAGTCTAACCACATTGATAGACGACCTGCGTGCATGAAAATATCAATCTTTCAAATGCGTTGAAAAAAAAAATTACGTACAGCCTCCACCGACAATGTTATTCGATAAAAGTTCGGTATTAATACACAGCACTGAATTATGTATGTGCACGAGTGAACTTTTTGCGGCATACGTTAAATGTTTTTAAATTGTAATATGTTGTATGTAGTTTTATGATTGAGTTTATAACATTTAAGAGAACTTAATATTGGCTTTTATCACATCTTTTTAAACAAAATTTTGTATATTATTTTCGCAATTTGTGGAATGTTACTGTTTGTTAACGATCTTTGTTATAAATATTTCAATTATTTCAGATTTTTCATTAATTTTTGTTAATTTAATTGGATAACGCAAAATGACTGTGGAATGAAAAATAAATTTATTAGAATTAATACAACAATTGACTTTGTTCTTCCATAATTATTTTTGAAATCCTAATTTTCATTGTAGAATGAAGTGGTGGATGTGGCGCTAGAAGCTCTATTAAATAAACATGAAGTACCTCTTCCAACGTCGACAACATCGTCTTTGTAAGTATATTCATTAAAAATGTTCTCTATTATATGTGTTATGCAGATACCCTTTCTGCGAAAAAAAAATAAAAGAAATTGAGTGAAACGTTGTCATAAAACAATTTTTAATATTGTAAATAAACTTTTTAATTGTTAGTCATTTAATTTATTAAACTCACAAACTTTTTAGATGTACTAATGAATACAGCTATGCTTTAACGTTTTATTTTTTAAAAAGTATAAATATGATACAATACCTTTTGAGAGACATTATATTTTATACGAGATTATTAAAGAAATCTATACTAACAATAAGTATATTAAGAAAATATGTATGCCATGTAACCATAACGTAATTCAATTTAATATAGTAAAATTTGTAAAATGTATTCATTAATGTAAATTTTTATAAAAATTCTACATTTGTAAAGAATATATAAATCAAATTTCAATTATTAACAACCCACAAAGTAACAGTCTCGCAAGTTCTCACTTAAATTTTATGATTAAATATATATACGATTTTTAATAATAAAATATGTACTGCTTTATTTTTCAGAGAAAAACTTCTCAATAATGTTGGAAAGGAGGAAAACTATAATTTACTGGAAGACATTTATGAGACACTAAATTACGATTGTGGTAAGATAACAATTTTTATAATTAAATAATAATTAAATAAGAAAATTAGATATCTGTTTCAAACTCGTTATACAAACAGAGAAGATTATTTGATCCTATAATGTTGAGTAAATTTTAAAATCAAACTGCATTGATTCGTTTTCACGATTCGGTAAACTGTTATTTACCAGTTACTTCGTAACAGAACGTTACGAAGTTTGAAGAACAAACAACTTGCTGCCGTAAGGCATCGTTCGCACTCATTATTGAAACAACTTGTCCATTCGTGTTTGCTCGCGCTCGCTTGTGCTTAGTTTAGATCTGACTTTAAACGTTGAGACGATTATCATAAATCTATCGCAATCAAATTATGAAAACTTATCACGTCGACACGTTGTTTGCTTGAGAAAAAGCTCGAGACGCTAGTTCCAAAAATATGCAAATTTGTCAGAATCGAAAGGAATTCGAATTGAAAGAAATTAAAAGAATTGGAAGACACACATAATCTCTTACGTGGTCAGGATGTTTTTATGTAATATTTATTAAGTGCGCACAAATAAGTTTTATTATATAATTTATAATAAGATGAGACTGCAGAACGCGATTATTCTTATTCTACGGTTGACAGAATAACTGTTATAGAAGAGAAGGATATGAAATTTTATAAAGTTTCCTTTAGTCCCAAATATTAACCGATTTTTAATCGTTCTATTCAAACAAGTGGAAGCTAATTTGGAATTATTCTCTGTCAGCGCCAAACATTACTTATTATGCGATTTTGTGTTACTTTTTTTGAATTTTTCGCAATTATATCTTAAGTACCATTGTCTGCTTCGGTTTTGCGCAACTGATAACGCGAGAATCCGTTAATACAGACTTGACCGAGTTTTTAATTGAATGAATACAGAAAAACTAGCGCGAAAAATCCGATCGATATTTACCGCGTCTCAAATGAAATCCGGAGTAATCAAGACATTAACAATGCGATCCATTAATTAAGCAATTGGTAAAGTATATTTTTTTCTCGACCTGCGCTTTTATTTCTGTCGAAAGAATTAATGGATTCTCTCCAATAGGAGAGAAACAAATTCGGGAGTTACGAGAATTAACAAAGTTACCTACAAATTTAATGCAAAAAAATTGCAAAAGTAAAATAATAAAATACTAAAAAAAGATGTAGTCATTTTTCATGCACACTTGCAATATGGAAGTTAAAATGAGGACCGTGAACGTTGCTGTCGTTACAAATAAAGCTCGGGGCGAGGCAGTCGTTCTTCTTCACATTCAAATTATTCCAGATTTACTAAATGTGTTCGTCCCCGGACCCTTGGTTACGCGTTCTACTTTCCCTAGCAACTGCATAGCGACGTGCAATCTGGCGTCGTATGATAATATTTTAATTTTGTCCTGCGTTTTAACTCCGTCTGTCACATGTATTTTTGATTTCAGCTTGAAATGCAACCGCGAGGATAATTTGTGTAAAGAAAACTAACGCTAATATTATTTTTGAAAAGTAACGCTGATGTCAATCTCTTTTAAATTAAATGTACACACTTTTATATATGTACAGTGGGGAGGATAAATAAAGAAAAATAATTGTCTAAATTACGCTTGTTGGCACAAATAATGTGTTATGTTATAACAAGCAAAAATTTTACGATATCTTTCTTTTCTATTCGTTTTGAAATAGCTTGATCGCACTTCATAAACTTGTGTGCATCAGAGTTCCGATATATTTGCTATCAGAGATTAGAAACTATTAAGTGCTCTGATATACCTTTATCGATATTTCAATCACACGATTCGATGCGATTTTAACAAGGACGCGCTGTTGCAAGGCAGATAGACTACACAAATAGGCTGTGTGTGTGCAGGTTTCCTGGCGTTAATGAAGGAACCTCCGGATAGGTAATACGTACTCCGAAAGATTAATGAACTAGATGAGCCTGGTCTCGGAAAATCATGCCCGCGATGCTATACCGATCCGCCATCGTTACACGGCGAGTCCTATCCTATGCACGCACAAGCAGCACCTTTATTGATTCAACCTTACACGCAACGACAAAGCGAAATGGTTTTTCCCTACCCGTCAAGATTAGGAGAAATGTGTCAGTTCGCCCCGAATTTGTTTTGTCTCTTCAGAGTCTCGTAAGGATAATCTTATATTATAAATGGACCACCCGTAGGCTGGCGAACTCAGCCGAGACTGCCGAGTTTTCCGAGAACTGGAACGAGAGACGCATGGAGCGCGACTGAATATTTCATCGATTGTATATAGAAAAGCCGTGGCAAGAAGAAACGAAAAATTATTCTGCCTTACAACTCGCCCCTGAATTTCCGTGTTATAAAAGCTCGTTCCATTGAGTACTATTGTTAGTATCGACTTCGAACAATGGCATTATGTACCTCAATGTTATTGTAAATTGTATTACAATGCAATCGTACGGGTCTCACATTTCTATTCCGCGATTAAATTAACTTCATCCCTTTCATCTTTACAAGGTGCATTAAAGATTTTATGATCTTACACGCTATATAATTTATGTTTTTATTTTGCTAATGACGCAGTATGTATACAGATTATAATTGGAAATCTTCTCGTATCATTAATTATTCCTAGATAGTACATCCTCCTGCGCTTCTAATAAATTACAAACACGCTCATTAACGATAATTAATTTCGTGTAATATGCACGTGCAAGTATCAGAAGTGCACGGTGTCTTTGGAAACTTTGGAAACTTTGCAAACTTGTTGAGTTTCTTTGCGATCAATCTATATTGAAACGACGACGAGCGCGTAGCCCACGCGAAAACCGGTATATTTCAGAATGCTAATTGAAATAAGCAAGCCATACTCTTTGGGAAGAAGTAAGGTTGTTAAAGTCTCTTCAGAAAGTTGTTACAGCTGTCACTTGGAACACTCGTCTGTTGCTGGCAATCATAACCAGCGGTATAACAGACTTTTCAAGTGTTTTCGCGAATTTTACGTACATAGAATTTTACTTTAGTATAAATGTATTCAAGATAAAAGAAATATGTACGCCGCGTTATACAAAATATATAAAAATGTATAAGCATATTATAAAAATTTTAATTAAAAGGTTAATACCCTCTTTAAATATTATACGACGCTTCATGTACAGTTGTTTTCTGTTCTTAATGCATTAATGAATTAATATTTCATGTGTACTATGCTAAACATGCTCTTTTCATTCGCAACATATGTAGAAGCGCAGGATTTCAGCTACTCGATCGGAATTATCATTTGAGAAGTTTCGAATTAATAATTTTATTGTATCCGAAAGAGTCAACACTATATGGCCGCGTACATTTTAAATTCAATAATGGGCAGACATAGAGCTCGATTATTCAGGAGACTCAAGGATAATGCTGTTTGACAGCAGCGTTGTTGTCAGATGATTTTCCACGATCCTTCATCTTCGAGCGCATATTAACCCAATTTACGTTCGGCCGTAGTCGAGTACTGTAGTTACAGTGGAGTACGCTTCAGAAACGTCCCATTAATCATCACGGACAATCGATGCGCGCATGTAATGTATTCGGATCTGACTTCCTCATCGGAACTTATGAATGGGGTCCCCAGTCCCCAGTCCCAGTCGCGTCCGTTTGCCGAAGACAACGGTCGTCGTTCGAGTAATGCGCCCTTTGTGACTAATAGTCTGGTACGTGGAACGCATCGCGGACGGAATTTAGCACCCGTAACTTAGAAATACGGTGTACCCTAACGCAATAAACCCGACGCGCGATGTTATGTAACCGCATTAGAGAGAATGCTTGCACTATGTTGCGAGCACGCTGTGAGAGCGATTATATGAAAACGCCTGTTTACCCGCCATAAAACATGTAACGCGCCGTGATGGTTTCCCGTTAAATATATCGCCAACTTATCTCCTGCGTCAAGACGCTCCTTTGACGACGGTAGCAGCATATACGTATTCTCGGTCGAAGTGATCTCCGTATCCAAGCATGTAATCCTGAAAAAAAGGACAAGGGTAGCGCATAGCGCGGTACTTTCAAGTTCAAACAAAATCGCCCTGCGGTCTCTCTTTTTTTTCCTAGCCGTGCACCGTGAAGAAATTGCCATCCTGGTGGAATCTCTTTCCCCCCGCGTTAACAATTACGCCGACCCTTGAATATCGAAGTTCACTGATAAAAGCACAGGGCCGCGCGTATATTTTAATGCAATTAATGCGATTCGGTAAATTGCACATGTGAGCATAAATAAGAATAGCTTTGGAAACGTTTGACATGGCACGTGATTAACAAACGAGATTGCGATAATGAATTAACAATTTTCTCTATTTACCTCGCAATATTTGCGCCACTAGAAAATCATCGAACCATTAAATTCTCCCCGTGCCTGCAGTCTATTAGCGGCGATGAGCGATGCGCGTATAAACCGCGTGCTTATCGCCCGTTGACAAATACCACAAATACGCACGGTCGTTTATCAAGCAAGCGGAAAACATGTATTTTTGTTCATAAGGACTCGTAGCGAGACAAATCGTCGGCATAAGCCACACATTATTTCCCTCCGTCGTGACCCAGAACCCCTTTTCGTCCTTACGCCTCGCGCCTCTGCCAGCGCGATCACTTCGCATTTCGTATACACGACAGGAAGTGGTTGTTGCTGTGGTTACCAGAGCATAGAAGATACTTCCCGTACCAACGTAATGCAATCTCGAGAGAAACTCTAAGACCTCGCTGTCACCAAAGATATACAGGACATTTAGGCCATTTGCAAGATTGACTTACGAAGAGTCTATATGGCCCTACTGTACGCCCGACAGCTCGCGATGTCGAAAATCGTTTACCGTCTGAGAATTTATGATATCACGAAAATATATATAAAAGAAAGCATCCGACGCATTTATACGGGAACAACGCAGACAGACCGTCGGCGTCGCTCCTATTTCGCTCGCGTATCACCGTGACCCAGAAAGTTCTAACCGAAAATTTCTTTGTCCGCGCTTCCGGGTTAATCGCAGCGTAAATATACACATAAATCACAGATAACATTTCCATTTCCAGACAACATATTATCCTATATCGTTGATCGCGAACAAACATTTGCAATATTTCATCGCGTGATTTATCATATATTTATCGGGCTAACGGCACACGCGATTACCGTAAAGCTTTGCGAACATTATTGCAGGAGAACATTATTAGGTCGATGCTTGTTCGCCAAAAGCCCGTCGATTAAAAAAAAAAAGAATGTCAATGAATACCACGTAAACTTCATCGATTCGCTCCATCGATTCTGGGGTCGCATATATGTATAATAATATGACGGAATATCATGGGAGCGGCATGCGATATAATCCGAAATAATTAACCGGGGAGTATCACGTACCATCGCACGACCATACAACCGCTATTATGATTATTGCGTGTTTTCGTACCGACATTTGATGTGAAATAATACGAGATCGTTTAAAGCAGCCCTTGCTCACCGCATCTATTTCCGGATTTGCAAGGGACCCGAACATGCCAGGCTTAACAGAGTTGAAACGCAGCATGTATTATCGATCCCGCGAGATTCACTTGCAATTCTCCAATGCGCCGATTTGCAGTATTCGACATTCATGTTGAGCATTCAATGGATATTTTCCATAAAAGTTTAAAAGGGATAAATCCGTTGTAAAACGGAAGAAAAACTTTTAAGAAGATACCCGTTACTGCGTCCTTAAGATAAACGTAAAGCATTTTTTAACAATTAGAGTACCTGCCATAAATCTATTTTTCGTGTGTGAGGTTTTTGCGTTATATACTTTAAGACGACGTACTGTATATTGTTCACGAAACTCACTTCTCTGAGTATCGCAATAAAGAGAGAAATAAACGGTTCCAAAGTGACTCGACGAAATTCCCTCGAGGCGAATTCATGTTTGCGGAACTTTTGCAGACGTCGACGTGAACGCGTTTTTCGATCATCTCGGACAGGAGCTGATCACATCGGCTTGCGTGGGTTCGTGTCTCTTAGAACGGGCCTTCCGTTGCCTTGGGAACGATCTGACCGCTTTCCTGACCACACTCGACGGCGTAAACGACGTTGTCCAGCATCAGTCGGGATCGGATACCGAGGCGGAGTTTGTGTGTATCGCCACACCGGAAGCGCTGGAGCTACACTTCACCACCGACCACCCTTCTATCGCCTATCTTCTGGTGGGCAGTCTGAAAGGCATAGCCAGGCAGTTCTATAAGGACCAAGCCGATGTGTATATACTGCCGGATCCCTACAACACAAAATTTTTTAGGTAAATCTTTTTACGAGGCTTTTTGCCCCCACTTTATCGCGGCCGACAAGCTCGATTTTTTTTCTCGTATGTCATGTTGTTTTTATTGAGGATTCCGGCCCCAAGTCTCATGCAGAGATTTTTAATTTCCGTTCCTTTTCAGCCCGACTTTGAAAGCGGTAGGCATGAAAAACGCTATCGGAGCGTAAAAAGCGAAGAAAATTTTCTAGGCTATCTCAGCGTTTAGCGAAGAATACAAAAATTGTTATCAAACATCACGCGCGAATGAGTTTTCCGCGGCAACGAATACAGAGGTCCGTGTTACTTTACTTTCAAGCGACACAATTCTGATTCAACGACTACTCGTGAAACGATAAAAAGAGAACAAGAAGGGGAAAGGGAGAGAGAGCAGCAAACGAAAAATATGAAATCAAAACGATACAAGCTCTGAAAATACGATTTGGAGAAATACGGCGGAAATTGGTGACGCAACATCACCTGTGCAACACGATTATAGCCTTTTCAATATTCCCCGAAATTTTTCAATTCAATTGCGATTAGATCCCTGTATAAACGAATGTAAATCGTGACTGCAGAGATAGATAAACGAAATTTCAGGATTGTCGATATGATCAACACGAATACGCTGTGACATAAACTCCGATATAAGCGTCATTTTCCAAATGACTTTTGCGACACGGCAAATAATATTCCTTGTGCAAATAATTTATATGCATTTATTTATATATCATCCATTATTTATGCAAATAATTCATATGTTTATGTAGAGTTTCCATTTCGTTTCAATCACGCGACGCGACGTATGTATTTACACCGGTCACATATTAAAAATGTGGTAGCCCGAAAAAAAAAGAAATAAGGAAATGCCGATTTATTATATCGACTGTTATTACATCGCTCGTACGCTTTTGCATAACGTATTTAATGTTTGTTCACAAAATCGCGTGTAATCGAAATAATGTCACGTGAGTAGAATGTAATTCGTGCAGATAGGCAAAGGCGCAGAGCACGTGAGAGTACAAACCTTTCGTTTGAACAAATATTGATTCTCCTCAGTGGCAAATATTTGATGATAGGTGCGGTACTACCGAGTCTCACGTTAATTCTGAAAGGATGAGATCGACGCGCGAACATGTAAATGACGTGCAAAACATTGTCACCGCACCATCGCTTACATTTCCGAGTTTAATTAAACGTTTCATCGGTTTGGTTACATTTATCCGCGCGACGTGGTATCGCGAAGAACGGCCAGTAATTACCCCTGGTTATATCATCGTAAGAAATGTTGACTCTCCTACCAATCACATCCGCATGTAAAAATGTAGGAGTTAAGTATAAGCTCAATTCCGATATTTATACGCGGCAATACTCCGCAATATCGCTGAAACAGCGTTTCTAACGCGTATATTGCTTCGTGATGTGTATGGAAAAAAGCGCGACCGACGTGCTCCCTTATTGAATATTTCTTCTATGTGGCAGAAAGGACAGCACCTGCAACCCGCTTCCTTGAATATTACAGATACCGGATTACTCCGGAGCGTTATAGCGAAAAGCTGGGCGTAGACGACGATTGCGACGTGGTGTCACCCACTTTCCGTCCACTCTCAACTGAAGCAACGGACCTTCGTATGGGGGTAGCGTGCTTTTGCAAGGCGTTCCCGTGGCACTTCGTCGTCGACCGTCAGCTGGAGCTCGTTCAACTCGGCGTTGGTTTCATGAAAATTTTCGGACACCACTTGAACCGACTCGGCAGGGAGATATCGACATATTTCGCCTTCACACGACCTCACGGCGTCACTCTGACCTTTCACGAGATCTTAAAGCGCGCGAATACACCGTTTATCCTGACCCTCCAGAGACCGCACGACGTCGATAAATATCCCGCGGAGGTATGCTCATAACATGATTGCTAACGATGATTAACTTACTACCCGCGAACTCGGAGTACTGCGTAAAACACAAACATGCAAATAAAAGCAGACTAGACGAGGCAATCACTTGATTTCATGACTCTTGCCGCGCGAAAGTGGATTACTAATATTGTTTGAACACACGAGCGTGGTACGGTAAATTTATAAGAAAAACTCTCTATTTTATTACAGGGCCTGGAAATGAAGGGTCAGATGGTACACTGTCCAGAATCAGACTCGATTTTATTCGTAAGCTCACCGTTCTTGAACGGTCTCGAGGGCTTAACGGGTCGAGGACTCTTCATTTCTGATATCCCTCTCCACGACGCTACAAGGGACGTTATACTCGTTGGCGAGCAAGCCAGGGCACAAGTGAGTAAATTCATGGCTGGTTTTATGTGGCCACGAGTCGAGCATCCGTGTTATTTAACGTAAAAATTTGAGTCATTTATATTTTGTGTCATCAATGGTTGTAAGATAGAATAATATACAGCGGTTGCATTGCATTTAATATGATTAAAACAACGAATTGACTTCATGACTTCATTTTGTATTATCGTATCCTGATATCCGTACAAAATACAATGGCGTAATCTTCTTTCAGGATGGCTTAAGGAGACGAATGGATAAATTGAAGAGTTCTATTGAAGAAGCTAACCTGGCGGTCAATGTGGAAAGAGAAAAGAATATCAGCCTTCTACATCTTATATTTCCGGTGGATATTGCGAAACGTCTGTGGCTGGGTAAATTACAACAATCTATGTTCGATCACAAGATATAGCTAAGCAATACTTTTGTATCTTTTTTAAGATTGTCTCTTTACTTTTCAAGTGAAATCTAATGTAATAACGTATGAAAATGGGAAGAATGAATATAAAGAATTAACTGTAAAAAGTAATTAAATTAAAACTAAATCAATAAACTATAATCGCAAATATAATTATAATTTTATTCGATCGTTTGAATATACTATGGCCTAAATATACTATTATATTTTATGAGAAATTCTCGATTAAACATTTATATCTAAATTTATATCTATCGTTTAGGAGAGACAATCGAAGCAAAAACGTATCCAGATGTCACGATGCTGTTTAGCGACATAGTCGGATTTACATCTATCTGCGCTACAACAACCCCGATGATGGTCATCAACATGCTTCAAAATCTGTACGAGCAATTTGACCTTTACTGTGGTCAGTTGGATGTGTATAAGGTATGTTATAAGTCGGGAATAATAATTGCATAAGAACTATATAGACTGGTATAAGTGGTATATACTTTATATAATTACTAATTTATTAAATTATATTAATCAAGTGAAGCTATCCATTCTTCACTTTCTGGAGTTTATAATTGATGAAAATTAAAAGATAAATCGCGTTTAAATGTTCTTTGACGTATTAGAAAAATAATTATTAATTTATCATACAAAAGTTTTCTAAATGATATATACTTTTATGTTAATCGCTTCGAAATATCAATCGTTATAAATTACAGTTTTCTCTCGCTATTCCCGCTAAGTTGCTAAAATGTATAATGCTGCCATCTGTGAGACATCGCAAGAACTGAGTTTAACATACAATTTCTTATCATTATCGGCATTTTCGTTTTTTAACAATAGCAAATAATACAGTGCCGATGGAGTAAAGAACATGTTGTTTTACGAGCATCAACTTAATTTATCGAGGAATTCTAATTACGTCAAACATGGTCTATAAAAGTAGTTATTATATGCGAACATGAATGGAGGCTGCATTGATTTTACTTTTCTTCTTGTATGAACACAGGTAGAGACAATCGGCGATGCCTACTGCGTTGCATGCGGCCTTCATCGAAATACCAATACACATGCACAACAAATTGCTTGGATGGGCCTAAAGATGATACAAACGTGCTCTCATCACTTGACTCACGAAGGCAAGCCAATTAAGGTACATCGATGATTACGTACGATTACAGATAAGATCGTGTAGTTACATGCAATGCAATTTTCTTTCAGCGCAATATCGATAGTAAAATATTTGCAGTTTTATTGTAATTTTATGCACTTTAGTATATTACAATGTTTCTACTTCCATTACTCTGAGCGAGAAAAACACATTACGAGATAGAGTATAAATATTAACAGTGGCATGGAAATACTGTTTTTAAATGCTATTCATGGCATTGCGTTTCGTGTTTGAATGTAAAATATTTAAAAAAATGTAAAATTTTATAAATATGGTATTTTATTCATCCACATTGGTATTTTATATGTGATACTAGAAATATTACAAATATGATGTTCTCTACAACATTCGCCAAATTTTTTCCAAATATAATTTTTATTTGTATGAATAAATCTTCTTTCTTTTTTGTATTTAAAATGATAATCTCAGTACAATATCTCTCAACTTTCAATTCTCAAATCCTTAACTCTCTGCCTTTCTCGGAAAATGCCATATTTCTCTCAAAGTTTTTCAATTAAAAGCTATTTCTGATTATTACATATCCATTCGAGCAGACAATCCGTTGTTTATTATTCTCGCCTTGAATGCTATTAAAACTTTTTCCATTTAAAGTATTTCTTAACTACGACAACAAGCGGCCGGTTTGAAAATACGAGAAAACGCAAACCATCCACGGTTGCATTAACATTTAAAACAAGTTACGTTTCTTCTTCTTCTTGATATTTTCTTGCGATTGTCACATCTAACTTTTTTATGTTCGTCAATATACGGCGTGCAGAACGGTTATCGAAAAACTCACTAGATTGTCCTGCTTACTGTTCTATCAGATGCGCATCGGCATTCACACCGGAATGGTGTTGGCAGGCGTCGTGGGCAAGAAGATGCCAAGATACTGTCTCTTTGGACATAACGTCACGTTGGCGAATAGATTTGAATCTACGAGCGAGCCACTTCGTGTCAACGTCAGTCCAACTACGTACCTGTACGTTTTTTTTTTACAAGATATATTTTCTTGTATATACGCTTACGCGCGTATCGTTCACGATCCTGCAAATGTGCTTACAGGTGCTTAATACAAAACTCGGGATTCATATTGGAACCGCGGACCAAGGACAATTTACCCAAGGGAATGCCAGCAAGCGAATCGGGCACGTGTTACTTTCTGAATGGGTATCAGCATAGCGACGTCAGCGCAAGCGAACCTCTCGCTGTGCATATTCAAGCTGCAATTACGGAGCTCGGAATCAGTAGCAATATGTAGATACCTTCCGATACGGGGACGTTTACCGTTGATCAGTGTGTTACTTTAACGATATTACCGTCGATAATAGCGATGGCAGACCCGAGACATTATCAGACCGATCGATGTATATGAGCTCTCAAAGCTGGCACTAAAGGTACATTAAAAGCATGGCGCTAATTGTGTACGAACATATTGAAAGAGAATCCTGTGCGGATACTATTTATACGCAGAGTCTTAGATTGTAATCATTATATACCTACTAAATATAAGAAGCAAGTAAAACTCTATCATGGAATCTATGCTCGTGTGTTATTTAAGAAATCCTGTCCCAAATATATATCCATATATCGAATTCTTTAATCTCTATTTTAAATTATTACGAATGTGCATTCATTTTTATACATAACGCAATTATAAAGAAAAATACAGATGTTTACCGACAGATTCTACAAGGCAATTCTGCCTTATGCGCATTCGATTCAAATCAATAACAAACTGCCAATATCTTCTGTATTATAGAAACTATGTTCAAGCTGTTTCTTCACAAAACAGAGATTCCATTTCTCTTTTCGCACAGCTGTTACATTTATTAGGTTTCGCTTCTTGTTTCAATAAGTATTTATTTTCCAATAAGACTTGAATCGAATTAGCACTTTATAGCGATTTATTTTTATACACACATAAAGGCGTACGTTTATTTCCAGAAATCGAAATAAACGACTTGTGTTGAGCGACTTGTTCTCTTTTTTCCTTTTCAAACGATAAACGGTAAATAAAATCAACACTATATTCAATCTTTCTGATGAGAAATAATGCGAAGTTCTTTACAACACAGCCACATTATGCTGTGTTATTAATGACTGATGTGCAATTTTTCGTATAAAGAAAGCAGAGAAATTTACGAGAACCGCTAATATTTCAACTTTTCGCGGAAGCGTTTTCCCCCGAGGAAAACTTCCGGCCGTTGTACGAAGTAGCGGCTTTTAAGATAATAACGCCGGTTTGTGGATCACGGTAATAACTAATTGTGCCGTTCTCTCGCGGCGAGACGGTAGCGGCAGTCCGCTTATTGAAAAGCGCGGCCTCTTTCCGTTTTAACGTAACCGTGCGCGCATCGTTTTGCCGGGAGGTACAAAAGGGGGTGGCGTGTATTGTAAAACTGAAAGCTAGGAGGTGGTTTTAACAAAGCCACTGTCACTAACGACCCCTTCGTTCGCTCACGCACGTACGCTTATATATGTATTTGTGTATGTGTGCAGATCTGTATGCCTGTGTGTACGTGCTTGCGCGCACCCTCACTAACAATCTGCTCGTGTATCCTTAATGTTTCTTATAGGGGCATTTGTGCAGAGGCGAAGAAATTAAACATCATCCCTTTCGGCTATGTCGTCTAATCAAACGCTCGGCGCTGAGCGAAGTAATCGGTAAAAAGTCTTGGAAACAGAACTGTGAAACGGTATGGATATTAAAATATATGAAAAGATAGAAAAGAAAAATCAGAACAGTCAGCCGGAATAATGAAAATAAGCAACTGGAATAATGAAAGTCAAATCTCAATAACAAGCATTACTGATGTGTATGAAACAAAGATTATATATTCGCGCGAAGTTATTAAAGAAACTCGTTAAAAGTAAGTAATTGCGGTAAGTAAGTGATTTTAATTAAAAGATTAAATTTTATCAAGAGAACATTTATCGAAATGAAATAAATGGATAAAAAAGAAAAAAAAACATGAAACGCAAGTGTAAGAAAAATATACTTGGACTGTATTCAAAAGATAGATTATATTAATAAGACGTAATAAGATTTATTCTCATTGCAAACTTAGTTCTTATAAGGTGCTTAATATAATGCGATAAATTTATTTTCATGATCGTAAAGAAGTAGAATATAAAGATCGAATATGTTGAACATAAATAGTAAAATTTTACTAGTATTTTCTCGTGAAAATTATACTGTCTTTATATGTATACTCAATCTTGAGATGCTCACCTAACCCTCGTTGGGGATTTTTATTTTAACGTGAGATTATTTAATTTATCTATCACCATCGCTGAAAATCGCTCAAAGTAATATCGAAACATATGATTTATTACTTTGTATTGAATTGTTAATCCTTAGCTGGCACACTTCACCAGAATCGCATAACGGCACACTGGGGCCGTTTCAGATTTCACCACTAAAATGCTTGTTGCGAGGAAACTATTGATTTTTTTTACTTAAAGAAATTCCAAGATAATCTTCGAATGTTGTTTTAACAAATGTCATAGGTTATTTTGATAAAATGTAATATTAATGTATATTAAATGAAAAAAATTGGAGAACGTAAAAGAAAACGAAAAAAATGACTGTTTTCACTCAAAAATTCATAACTCTTATGTTTTAACTCTTCCATTGTTTAGTACTATTTTTGTACTATAGGAAGGCTTAAATTAGAGCTGAACTAGACTGGGGCGTTTAATACCCCACAGCTAAAGGTTAAATTAAATTAACGTTTCTAATGTAATTGTATTTCCAAGTATACCTTACTGTATAATATATTACTTTTGCTTTATTATCGGCGCTGATTCTTACTTGCCTTTATCAATTTAATTGTTAAATTAAATGTTACATAACGTTATACAACTCACGCTAACCGTGTTTGTCCTCAAAGGTCACTTTTTCCTTGTTACTGCTAATTTTAATGTCAAAAGTCTTTAGTTAATTATCCATTTAAATAATATATTGTTTATTATTTAATAAGTTAAGCCTATGATATTTTTAATTAGTAGATAATTCTAAATAAGTAAAAAAAATTCTTTATATCTATATTAATGTATCTATATAGTATATCTATATTAAAAGTAAAATCAGATAAAATTCACTTGTTTTATTTTCTTAATATTTATTTATATATATCTATCCATTACATTATTAAGACTCTAAGTTTTATTGTTATAATAATGATGCAATGAAAAGACCCGGTAAAATTTTTTTTATATAAAAACATCTAAATATATATATAATCATATAATATTGTATAAAATATTGCAAATGTGAAAAATTTGCTTATATATAATTATATATAATTATATTTTATATGTATTATTACATTTATATATGATTATAAATAATTATATACAGGCAAATAAATGAACAATGCAAAAATTATCCTTTTAATTATTTTCTAGTTTTTTTTCTTATTATTTTTCTTGTACATATGAACAGAGATTATACAAGAGAAAAAAAACATAGTATGGACATATATATATATAGACATATTTTATATAATATTTTATATAATATTTTATAATTATATATATTTAGAAGTTTTTATATAAAAAAATTTTTACCGGCGAATATTCATATCAATTTAAGAAAGATTCTTAGAAAGCATGCCATCTATCGTATATCGTTATATATTAAAGAAATGAAGTCAACGCTCTCGTAATTTTTTGAAGTCTAACCAAACACGACAAATATATCTTGTCAAGAAGAAGACGTATGATATTTATTAAAGCAATTTAATTAAACTACACATTAAACATGATGTTTATGTCGCATTTAGAACAAAACTCGTTAGGAAAATGCTACATTTGCACAAGGTGCACAAGTTGCACAAAACACTGCTTTTTCATATTACAATGTATATTATATTTAATACTCTGTCATAAAAATAGCTGTGCACTCTTCTCAACACAATTTAGGTTACTTTATTAATCTAGTAGGTCAATTTTTATTAAATTTAGGAAATTATATACATGTTTATATACAAAAGAAAATAAGATAAAAAATATATTTATCTAAATTATTTATTAAGTTCTATTAAAAATATTACGATTATAGATAAAATATAACAGCACATTTAAATCGAGTAAATATTTTAATAAGATATGCGCATCGTTAAGCATCCTCACGGTAGGTATTTCGAGTGCCTCGAGTTTAATACGCGTGACATAATCCACATTCTCCGCTTAATTACATTCTCTTGATAGTTCCGAACAGTGTGAAGTAACTGGAACATTAGCTCTACAAGTTTAAGAAACCACCATATTGGGATCTACAGATAGGATTATCAATTTTATAAAACTTTGAAAAATATTTTGAATTAAATCTTCTTATACATCTGTCGTCAGTATGTTTGATGCAAATATGTTATATTTTTTCGACTTTATTAATTTTGTTAATAAAAATAATATGATATATTACAATGTAATGTATTATATTATACAATAGCATTGTCACATATTAAAGATTATCGGATTATGTTACTATTATATCAAAAGATACTATATTTATATCAACTATAGGCATATTTAATTGTCTCTAACATTTGATTTAGTGTGATTATTATTTTTTTTAAATAATGAAACTGCCTCCAATTCAGTACGCCTTCATCTTGAGTGCTGCTTCCACTTTTCACACAGAAGGACAACTATGAGACAAGCTTGAAAAATTGTCGTAGCTCGTTTTGCTACAAAAGTTTCATTACAGAACAGCTCATTATTTACTTTCCCATCTGTCGCACGTCTCCACCACATTACGTTGATCCTTAACGAAGAGCCAGTAATTGGTTAATTAATATTAACTGACGCAAATGGCACAGTTTTGTATCGATTTCATCGGTCAGTAATGAATTCTCTTAAGCGTTATTAATTTAATAATAATTTTAAAAAGAAATGTGTTACTTAGTATCTCACGTCTCTTCTAGCAAATATCTAATTTTTACTACTTTAAATTAATAGATGGTCTTTTAGAGAATAATTAAGTTTGCTCATTTCATTTCCCTTGAATTCTTTCGCTTTCTGCACATATATAATATAGTGGATGATGTAACACGTATGTCTTGTAAAAGCTATTCTGAATTATACAACGTGCGTTTGCCCGCTTACAGCTCTCCTCTGTCATATTTCTGCTATCACAAATCTATTATTAACTTACTCGCATATATGGAATACGTGCATATTCTTTGTGTCGCAGCGTCCAACTATCTCGCTGGTTTGATTAAACTGCAATGACGTATATCGGTTTACTCGACTACAGAACTGATCGAAACAAGTATTAAAGATACTAAGCGCATGCATATATCAATCACGTATTTTCTATTTTAAAAAATCAATTGAAGAAGCAGACCAGATGAAGGAGGTTTTCCTCGCAATACCTATATGATGTTCCTCGATAATGTAATGTTGTGAGCAGTAAGTGTCAAAATTGTACATGTATTTAAATAACAATTGACGATATTGTTAGATTGAAAATATGGTTTATTATAGCAGAGAAATCTTTCAATAAAATTATAAAAAGTTAGAATTTATATAAAAAATACTTGAAAATTCACCAACTTAATAATCTGGATTTCTTATCTATAGATAATCATCAATCATGTTAATATTGAAATGGGAGAACTTCCTGGTAAAATATAAGATATTGTAGCTTTCTTTCTATATGAAATTTTGTGCGGTGGTGAATCCATTTGAAATACGCGTTTCGATCCCTCTTATAAAACTGGGCATAATAAAGCGTACCTTTAATAAATGTTTCACGTAACGCGAAATATCCGATAAAGCAGATTCTATAAATCTCATATTTAGCTCGGTATCAATTCATCTAAATTGTTAAACATACCTAATCCGCAATGTTTAAAATAATGCGATTTATAATAATTAAATTAATGTGCATGGCGGAAATTTAATACATTTATTGATTCCGTCGCTGTACATTATTTCGTTTTGACATGAGTCCATTTATTGTATGATGTATAAATAATATCTAATTAGCTTTCACATAAATGTGTTCACGTGCGCGCACGTGTGTGTGTGTGTGTGTGTGTCATATATGGATATTATTTATTCTTTTAATATTTTTTAAAATAAAATAAAATATAAAAGTTAAGCGATTATAAGAAAAATAACAATTGAATAAAATTTCTTAATTTTTGTGAATAATTAAATGTAAATTTAATTCAATTTGTTATTACCTGCACAAATACGTACGTTCCCTTATGCACTGCGAACGTGCGATTAATTTTATTTTTCTTTAAATTGGAACACACTTTTGGTAGTTTATCATCCCTTGCAACAAATTACTGCATGCTTAAAGCGAGAACGGAGAGAAGGCAAATGAGAGTGGAAAGGATTGAAAGAGGATGATAGAAGGGCAGGAGGATGAACGGTGCATGGGAATGCGAGCGAACGGAGGGCGCGATGAATGAAACATAATTTATTCAATTGGTACTAATAAATGGTATTTATCTCGCCCACTCTCAGTTACGTCAGAATAAAATTTGTACATTGTCGCAGCATTGTTATATTGGAAAGAGAGCATTGTTGCGCGCCGTGATACATTAACAAATAATACGACAACTTAACGTATAAATTACGGAAAAAAAAGAATTTTAAGTTTGTTTTAAAATCGCATATTAAGAATTATAAAACTCACAAAAGAACCCCTTGTAAAAATTCGTCCGAAATGCATTCTCTATAACTCGATCAGAATTTAATGAAAGAAAAAAGTGGAAACATGTAAAATTTCCGTAATTGATGTGCACTCAACATATCAATTACTGAAAATGTGAAAATCAATTGCTAGGGCATTGTTCCACTCGCCTCTCTATTATTCAATTTTCATATCATCGTTAAATTGGTTACATTGTATTTTCTGCAAATTGATGGAGATTTGATTGTTAAACCAATGTGGAATTTATTACTTTGATTAAACAACTCTTACATCAAATCGACTGCTCATTAAAACTTCATTTAGTAAAGAAATTTATATCAGTGGGGAAAAGCGCCAGGCAAGACACGTAAGGCGAAATTTCGAAAAGAGGCCGATAAAGTATTTACACGGTGCTGTGCTGTGTAGCGTCGCTATATTTACCTGCCTACCACTGCAACATCCAGAGATAGTGAGGATATTTTATTTACTACATCTTTTTAATGAGATAGATTCAACGCAATGATAAAATATCTAACTTGTTATTTTACCGTCGGCAATGCAACCGTGCGGCGCATTGTATTATTCGTTTGCCAGGAGACTCGAAGTTTAATTAATCGCTATTATATCAGCAACTGCAATGGAATTACGCTTACACACGAACTTAACTGCATTGTGATATATGTAAAGTCTCATAATAAACGTTTAACATTGTTCAACGTTAAAAACGTGGCTGGCTGTTCGCCGCAGCGCCGTTTTTCCCGGCTCGCTAATTAATAATTACATCCCGATTACATTCTGCGCGACTAAAGATACACATACGTTTATTAACGAATAGTTTTGTTTTAGGCGAGGCGCGAGGCGTTCGTGAGCCTCCGGTTTGCGTAAATATACGTTGCCAAATAAACATAAATTATTACAGACAAATAGCGCAACATGCGTATTAAAATATTGAATCTAAATTTATATGTTACGCTCAATATCGAGTTTTGATCGATGGAATTTACTCGCTCCTTCTTTGACGCGCGTGTTTTTTGTTAGAAGAGCGTAGAGATAATTCCTGTCGTAAACAACGGAATATTGTCAAGAAGATTTCCAGAATTAATCGACTTTGCGTAGGAATCGAGAGAAAGAGAAAGAGAGAGAGAAAGGAAGAGAGAGAGAGAGATCCGTAAATGCGGCTTCATTAAGCGATTCGCGTTCACCGAGATAGATTACCTCGGCATTCCCGGCGGGGAATAATCAATTCGGAATTCAGCGAAAGAGTTCCATTACGCCGGATGTGGATCTTTGGATCACTCTCGATTGTTACGCGCGCTCGTCCCGACACTCGGCGAGTGTCCCGTCCAACTGCTTTTATCCGTTCCTTCGCTCAGAGGCTGGAAGAAGCGTTCTCGGAGATATCAAAAAAATCTACTCACCCTTGGAGCTCGCCGATCGTAGTACGTACGTTACTCCGAATATCGCGATGAGAATCGGAGTCCGGAGATCGGAGCATTCGGAGCGCGCGAGGACCGCGGACCGGTCGCAGGACTTGACAAGTTCACAGGCGCGTCGTCGCTCGCGTTGCCATTAGCCGCTAGGAGCGCGCCGATCGCTCGCGCGCACCTCGGCCGCGTCCCGACGCTCAGTCCGCCGCGGTCAGCAGCGCGCACGGGTTGTGTCGTTGCTGCGTCGCGTCGCGCGTCGCGTCAATCTCTCCTTCCTCCTCCCTCTCTCTCCCTCGCTTCGACGAGAGATCGCACGAGCTAGATAGATCGTTGCCGTCGTTGGATTCGTTCGGCTCCGTGTATCAGTGCTCGAGAGAGAGAGAAAAAGATCGCCCTCGTGGGAACGCATTCCTCGGAGTACGTTGCGTACCGCGGTACTGTATCCTGTTTCGCGCATTACTTCACTCGCACGCGCGCGCGCGCGCGCTCGCGCTCGCGCGCAGTCATATCATAGTAATACACAAGGATCCTCGCGCCGCGCATATCCTCGCGTGTAACCGTCCGGTGCCGACCTTTCCCCGAGGGTCCTCGAGTGTCAACGACGCGCCCGCGGCCTGTGTGTGTGTGGTTTTCCAGTGCGCGGGATGATGTGACGCCGTGCGCCACATTTTCGAACGACGCGGGCCGGGAAACGCGCGCTCGCTCCAAGTAGTTCGGGAGTGCCGGGGAGGGTTTGTTGGTGCCGAGGGCCGTAGAGTATTCTCGTGGTATCGTCGCGGTATGTCGCGCGGCCGTGCGTGCGGCGTCCTTTGTGGTCGGCGCGGGAGATAAGGGGAACAACAAGAGTAACGCGAAACGAGAGGCGGAGGGGTCGACGAAAGGTGGCCGGAGTCAACGGCGTGAAGTTGCCGTCGCGTCGCTTCGATTAAACGGATACGACGACCGCCGACCGGAGCTAGCCGTCGGATGGTTGGAGGGTAAGTGCCGATCTTCTTTTTCTTCCCGCTTATTCTACAAAGAGCTTATCCGCTCATCTTGCAGCCGTTCTTTCACACACGACGACGTGCGTGTGTGTGTGTGTGTGTGTGTGTGCGCGCGCGCGCGCACGCAGGTACGCTCTCCCGCTCGGATGCACGAGAGTGCCGATCGGAGCCGTCAGCCGACCTAGCCACGCTCGCGTCCGTGGCACACGAGGCGGCGCACGCTCTGCGATCGGCGCCGCGCGCTCGTTTCGCTCGGGTAACGCGGTCTCGGCCCGGAATGGAATCTGGAATCCCGTCCGGAGCGGCCTCGTGCGCGATCTCACGGGATCTCCGTTGTCTTCGACTCTTCCGACGGCGCGGCGCGGCGCGATCGAGCCGAGCTCCCGGCTGCTCGCTCGGCCGTGCGCGCGACCACGACGGCGACGGCGACGGCGACGACGGTACCGTCGCGATCGCGCCTCCTCGCTCCGCCGCGCCGACTCGCGTGTCCTCCTCCTGCTCCCCGCGCGCGCGTCTAATATTAAATGCAACCGTCCGGGTTTTCTGACATTTCTTTGTCCTGAAGATTCGAATCGCTGCAGAAAGAATGGAATGCGAGACGGAGCGATGAGAGCGAGACGGTATCCGAGATTACCGAAATGCAATTCCGCTGCTGGAACATTATTGCGACTTGACGATAGAACGCGCGAACGGCATCGACGCGTGTTAATGATGGCGTAATGACGACAAATACTCATTTCAGATGCGTTTAATGTTGGATGAGGATATACGATTGTCCAAATATCAAACGCGGTAATTTGGGGCCGTCTGCGCGCAGAAATAACCCTATTCACTCCAACCCGCCCTTTCGTGTCTTTCGAGTTTTTAACACTCGTAAAAAGGCGGAGTTTCTAATACTTGTAAAAAAATATTTAAATAAATGATTTCCAAATGTTATTTACATTGATTTTTAGTCGAAGGTACGATATTATAATAATTTTAAGGTAAAGATATTATAATAATTTTTGGGGAATTTTTCAAAGCTATTAACATTTTGAAAAACACGTCTGACTTGAAAGTGCATGGTTGGAGGATTAAAGGGGCGGAAAAAACGTTGGAGGTAATAGGGATATTAATTGCATTCGTGAATCTAAATTATGTGGTGCGAATCTTGGACGTTTTGCCCGATTGGGAGAATATCGTGATCGTACGGTACGGCGAAATGTATTATGCGTAGCGCATACCGATATCGCGACTGCATCATTGAATAACAATAGCGCCACGATACTCGGGATATAGTTTCGTATTATTTTACGGAGCACATTGAAAGCATAAAATAAATTGATAGTCTTGGGGGCACTCGAATACAGTAAACCTCATGTAACAGGCATTCGTATAACACGGAAAATTTTAATATTTGTTTGTTTTAAAGTGAAACAAAAATACTTTGCCATTTACATTGCATCTTTAATATTAGGGCTGCGATCCGATGCTGAAAGCATCGCTCTATCTTCGTTTGATATTTGATGCGCAACGAAGACAGAATGATGTTTTATACAATGCGTGTGAGCGTGAATCGGACCGCAGCCTAAGTTTACATTTTTCTTAGCCCGTTTCACACTCTCTTTGATTTACATTTTTCATAATAAACCCTTACTACATCTTTTGTAAATATGTGATTCCACGTGCACACATAATCCATATATGTATAATCCGTGTGACTCGTATAACACGGATTCATATTGTATATCTAACCTAATATAAAATGCGTCCCCGTACGTTATACGGGGGTCTACTGTATACATAAGCATACGATTGGCATTAGCATGTGTCCCTAAACATAATCCAACGTTGGGACTTTTTTGAATATGTTTACAAGCTCTAACCATGAAATCGCTTCGCGATATTATTAGTGACTTGCGATACAATTATGTGATATAATTAGTAACAAACTTTTTCGATACTTTCATACTTTTGTTCACTGAGAAAAAAGCTGTTGCTTTAATTAAAGTGCTATCCCGGGGTGCCAAAAACATAAGTAGTTTATTCAATTGTATTATTATTAGACGATAATTATTATTAGACAATAATTTAATTATTGGTTTAATAATCCAGATATTGGGTCTAATAATAATACAATTGAATAAACTACTTATGTTTTTGGCACCCCGTGTTAGCACTTTAATTGAAGCAACAGCTTTTTTTCTCAGTGTTTGAATATGTAATGCGAGATGCTAAACTCGTATATCTACTTACTCCGCCATGCAATCGTTAATAAATTATATGAGAATTTAATCGTTTTTTACACATATTTCTTTTGTTAGGTGTCTAAGCCTAATTCTGAGAACGGTATGTTATTTCTTCATGTAATCCACTCTCCACGTAATTGGTCTTATTTTGTAACAACAAATTGTAGAATTTTTATATGAACCAAATGTGTTGTCACGAGTTGACGTTTTATTATATGCTTAGAGTAGGTAACAAAGCTCTGCATTTCTGAAATTATTTTTGTTTTCGGCATAAAATGGAAAGCATTAGTGCATATTTAATTTTGGAGGAGGATTTTTAAAATCCATAAAGCCAATAAAAAGATATGCGTATTTTTAAAAAGTCGGTGTTACAGACGGCTTTAAGGTCTCCCTAAAGTTTCGAGGAAGCTCGCCGACATAATTTCATTATTACCTGAAAATTGACAAATGGGATTATTTCGAGTAACGTGAAAATTCGGAACTTTATATATTACAGAAAGTATAATTTAAGAAAAAAAAACACGGGATAAGAAGAAGATTCAGCTGTGTTTTTCGCTTTTATTTCACCTGAAACCTGAAACGAACGTGCAAAAAATAACACGCTTTGAAAAGTTATTAGAACTTACTTAATAAAAAGATGGGATCGGTGAAATAAATTTTCCTTCCGTAAAAAGGGTCTGGCAGAACGCGCTCTCTTTCAATGTTTACTCTACATATATCAATCTTCCGCAAGTCACTGTTGTTCGGAGCAACAGTTTCCAAGTGAGATATCAATTCTTTTGCAGAAACGATCAATCTATTGCAGCCGACATGAAATAAGACATCAAACTTCGGGAGACCGGAGTAAGAATCCGTTTCGATCATCGTTATTTTACTATCTGCTTATATCGCGCGTTTGCTTTTTCGAAGATACACAAATTTTTATTCGAAACAGTGTCATTTTTCCTGGCAAGTTTTTACGTGGCGTTGGAGACTATTTTAGTCTTTTCTTTTTTTTTAAATCAGAGACATACAGTTAAGTTACTTCGATTATAAAATACGTATAATTGGCGAGAAGTTTACCGCGCGTTTTGCAAATAAATGGCGTTATTGCTTCCGGAGATGACAAGAGCTGCTGCGAGCCAGTTTGCCAACATAATTGGTGCGCGTTTGTCGATTCCGAGTGTGCGTTATTATCAAGTTCGTGGAACTTTCTCTCGGGGATGAGATCCGCTTTGCAATATTATAAACGCAGTTATTTGTACGGGCCCTTCCTTCCCTTTATTGAAAGTCGAGGCAACCGAACCGTTCTATTAAAATGACAATTGAGCCGCTGAGTAGCGAGCAAGGGTCGACAATTTCGTAGAGCATTTAATTATGAGATCTCATCTCGCAATTTAGAAGATCCTCGAGTGCGAGGAGGAAAGTCAATTTCTTCGGCAAAGAGCCTTTTGTTTGTCGAAGTACGTCAAAAATAACTGGCGGGAGGAGGTCGTTGAAGCGAGTAGTAGGACACTGATTAAATGTGTACACTAATTTCGAAATGCTGATTAGGCGATAGACTCGTGATAATACTTGAGTGATACGTGACAATGAATTAAATACAAGTAATAACCTTTTTCAATTGAACAGCTTTAAAATGTAAAGAGCAAGCTGAAACTTGGCACTGACAGGAAAAAAATTAATGAGTATTTAATGGAAATTAATAGATGTAACTCAACGAGCAATAGCTGCTGCGCCCTGATGGATTTTGTACCTCAGCACAATGATTTATTCCTCGGGCGACATTGAACGAACGGACCTGAAACGCTCATTTCCGTTTCAATAAACGTTCCAACGGATGTATGTCATTTCGGTGCCTGAAAATTTGAAATTCGCAGTTTGATATTTTTATATGCGCCGATCGTATCCTGAACGGAAATGCATGAGGCTTTTTTATTTATCGATTTCATCGTTGATATAAAGCCGTGCTATATTAACACGACCAATTCGTTTTCGGGTTCGATATTTACATTGCGTTTTTTTTTTCAAGGTTAGTTAAATATACTTCACGGAATTGTTTTCACATTTTTGCGCGCGATCGAAGATACTGACGTTCGCAGACGCAGTGCTAACAAGCGGAACGGAATTGATTGTTCGATGTATTTTTCATGTTTGTAATAATAATACTCATTGTGTCAGGGTGAAAAATATTGTGTGCCGAACATATCTATCCGTAACTGTTTGCCTGCTACAGTACTATCACGAGTATCATGATATTCGTATTTGTGTTTTAACGTACACTATCGTTTATATTATGTTACTTGAAACATAGAGTATGTATCGACCTGTTTTGTTATTACGTACAGAGGTATCGGCACGATACACGCCGGCTATTCGTTTCAGCCATAAATCGGCTACGTCATTGAACTCTCTTGAGCCCCCTCGTCGCATTCCTCTACTCTCCCAACAACCGTAGCGACGCGCGCTAGGAGACGCTCTCTGATAAAAGTTACTCATACCGCGTATGAATCATGCGAGGTATCGAGTTTACCATTGCCCTACCTCGAGAACCATGCGTGTCCTGCAATCGTATATACGTGTCATCGTGACCTCCCAGTGATACCGCACCTATGTCGCCGTTCCGAAAAAATGTGTTAGGTGGAAAATAACTGAGGGACTCAGAATTTAGGTATAACGATGTAACCGTGCCATCGGTCACGGCGATTTTTAGAAGTTTCAGTTTCGGAACGTAATGGAATATCGGACAAAAGGGTAGCAAAAAGGGAAATCATGTTTCGCTAAAGGAACAGATATCTGTAACGGAAGGTGAGAAAAAGCAAAGAATAGAAATAGATGCAGCATAAAGTAGACCAATAATTTATGTCCAAAGTTGAGATTCTTTTTCTCGGGAACAAAAAAAGGTTAAGTAAGTCTTTATTATATTTATACTTTAGTAAAAGAGAAGATGAAAAAACAATAATCACTATGCGCGAGCAGATATTTCCACTTCTATTTTATGAACTTTAAATTCAAGTTTAACGTAGCTACATGTTAAAGATAACTAGACCCGCTTTTAGCGCGAAACATGGTCTCCCTTTTAGATAATAGGTTGGTTACCGTCTATATAACACAAGCCAGGAGCTATTGTTAGATAATACATTTAACTTGTTACGTATAAATAACAGAGTTATTTTCGTCACTTCTAGCTCCCTTTCGTACGTTATTATTATAAAATCTAAGTTTTAAAATGAGATGTTGGCTTTAAGAAGTTCTGCATAAGATTTCTCATGCGAAGAAAAATGTTAAAATCAACGAGATTATCGATGCAAGTGATAATATATAAGCGGCACGTTTTCACTTTAGAGCACGCGTCTTTAATGTTTAACACTGCGCGGAAACCGTAGGCCTTTTAAGGTACTGTCGATTCTTTATTTATGATTCTCATGGGAATGGCTTCAGCGTTCTTAAAAAAAAAAAAAAAAAAAAAATTGCAACAGTTTCGGCCTATGTAAGTATAGAAATCACTTTTTGAAACCTTAAAGATGATACATGAATTTTTATAGATTTTTTGTAACACAGAAACGCTTTCAAAAACCCTTTGGGCTTAAAAGTTTCAGGGTGTCCGGATAAGTGTTCCAAAAACACTGATGTGTCCGTGCAGCGTTAACACATTGTTTATCCTTCGATACCCCGCTTACAAATCTGACCGCGCGATCATTAGTCACATTGCTTCACATGGCGGCTGGCGCCAGTTCCGCGTCACTCGCATTAAAATAGTATCGACCTTCCGAGAAGAGCCTGACTCATGGCGCGCTTTGAAAAGTCATTCATGAGACTTAAAGAATGCCCGCTCATGGTGTACGCAATTTTGCCGAATTGTGTGGTCCGTGTGGAGCTGATGTGTGCATCGGCACGCAGGCATTGCCATTGCCCGGCGCAGCGCGGTGAAACATTTCTTCGAAGTCAGCAGGTTTCTGTCGCTCATTGTGACGTTATCTCCGACGGGATCGTAGACGGTGGTTTACGTTTATACTGATGCCGACTAAGACGGCGACGGCGACATTCTTTGTTGGAAAATGCAACGCGCAGAAATAGAAACGTCGGGCGGAACGTTTTCGTGGAAATCCGGAAACCGTCGCTTTTCCCTCGACTGTCGAGTGTGCTAAAGTCGGCCGAGTTAGCACGCCGAGCTTCTTTGGTGCCATCTTAAACGTGTCAAAATTGCGGGTTAACTATAGAATTTTCATTGATTGCATATAGAATGGTAAACTTATAATTAGACACACTAGTATTACGATATGCCTTGATATTAGATATTTATTTCCAATAAATTATTAAACAATTGTATTATTGTTATATGTCATATATATTATTCACTATTATATGCATGTACATATATTATTGCTATATCAAACAAATTATATTAATGCATGATACATTATTAACTTGCAAGTAACATCTGTAGAAATTTTAAGCGAATTCTGCGATATGTTCGCGCACGACTAATTTCAAGCAATATTTAATATATGCTATGCATATATTATATCTTTGATATATAGCTTTACTTTTTAATATATATGATGCAATACGCGTGAAATTAAAGCTAGCTAACAAAATGAACAAGAAATATACGAAAAGTATTCTTCTTCGTATTGTTTTTGGAGAAGTTTTATAGGATCCACCGAGACTATTTACGGTGCTAGTCAGCACAAGTTTAGCACAATTCAGCGTAATTTAAAAAGCAACGCTTTTGCTGCGCTAGCCAGGAGAACATTTTTATCTTTTAAAGAATGGCGTCGGTTAGGCACGTAATGTCCAGGATAGAAACAGGCACAAATTTAAGATCAACATACTTCTAAATTATTCTCGTAAGTTGTTCGAAAAATAATACTAAGTTAATTTTATCGTATGATAAATGTAATGAGAAAGAAATAGAGCTAGCGTGATTCTTTTTGCAGAAATATTTTTCGTATAATTATACGAAATATAATTTCGTATAATCCCATAATAGATAAAAATATAGCCGCAAAGTTATTATTACATTAATTAAGACATTAAAAGAAAATGATTTGTTGAAACTAAGAAGTCTATTCTTTCTTGATAGAATATCTGTACACGGAATAGATTGACCTCACTATATTAATGGAAAGATAAAACAAGAACAGTTTTGTGCCGTAAATAGCTACGTGTTACGTTGACAGACAGCGCTACATTATGTACATTCCATAAAGGGCACTTACCTTGATTAAGTCTCTAGGCTTATTATGCATCACCGATATAAACGCAGATGGGAGAGATGCATCGGATATTGCCGCGTAACCGAGCGGACATGAAAGGGTCGCGTGAAACGCGTTTCAGTGATATTTTCACCGCGAGATCAATTTTTTCCAAAATATTAATTATTCCGCGCGTATGTATATATATATCTGTTCGTGCAATTTCACGGGGTTTCTTCCTAGAACGCGAAATGTACGTTTCGGATTCGATGCAGTTTGTTTGCTCCCTCCGCCCCCGGTACACATATTACATCGTATACGTGCGTGTTTTCACTTCTGTTGGCGGGAAAGTGCACACTGTAATCTGATTTAAAGTCCACTCCGAGTGTGGCACCGTTGACTGTGGCCTTAGGATATAGGAGCAGCACGCAATGGAGATCTACGTGACCGATAATGGCCGGGGCACGCGGGGACTTTTTTCTCTCTCCCCTTCTCTCTCTCTCTCTCTCTCTCTCTCTCTTTTTCTCTCTCGCTCTCTCCACGTAAGGGATGTTTTATTTCGTGCATAACGCTCTTTATACATTCGGATCATTAGTGACGTTGCTTCGAGGACTTATCAAGCGTCATAACGAAGCGCGGTCGACGTCGGAGTCGTCAATCAAAACGATAAGGCGTTTTAGCCGGTGCTTATTTTAACTTCCTTGAATTTATCCCCGTGCAACTTTCTCGTCCCAGCCGTTCTCTCTACAGCTTTATTTACCTTTTTCCGACGCGCGTAAAAGAAATCTTGTGCATTTGCAAAGTCAGAGACAGTCAAGGCGAAACTCTTCAGGCTTTCAAATCCGTAAGCGGCATGGACAATACCATCTCTTTATATTTTTCTCTTGTTATTCCTCTATACGTATCAAATGTAAAAAAGGGAACCTGATGGCTCCCATTTTTTTGGTACATTTCCTCGATTTGTTTGCTTTCTTCTACTTGTCTTTCTCTTCCTGTCTTTTCACTCACGTATGAAGCGAGTCGTTTGGACTGAATGGACCGCGAAAGGAGTAGATTGAGCTGAAGCTTCCTAAATCCTCATCGATCGTTCGTAATGGACGAGACGACATAGCGGGATGACTATGAATTTTTAATACGATCACGTTGAAATCATTATGCCTTGTCAGCGCGATTTACAATCCCCGTCGTGTGCGCGTAATGTAAGACTTATGAGACCTTATCGTGCTTCGAATAATAATTCTTCCTATGTATTATAGAGAGCTACTTCAAATTCCTTAGACGTCGTCAAATAAGAGCGACGAGCTGCTGAACGTCGAAGGAAAAACATCGCGCGCCGGAAGTTAATTCGATTCTCGTACTTCTCCTTATATTTGTAGCTTTAACAGCAATATAAAATCTAAGACACTTGAAGACGCTGCAGCATGTCTTTAAATCTGCGATCCGATGTCTAGGAAATTTTCTTAATGGTTACATTTTTTTAAATACCTACTTACAAAGAAGAAAACTTTTATGTTTTTCTTCTGCATGATATCGGATTCTTAAAGATTCAGTATTGATGAGTTTACAGTTGGTAAAACAATAACAAAAATTCTTTCAATCTTTATTAGATCTTCAACTGACAGAATCTTGTTTTGCTGAGAAAGCACTATCAATTTTTACGGAAACCTTAAACATCTTCTCTTTGGATCCTTATTTTTTTTTACATTTAATCGCCACAACTCTTAAAAATGTATCAAAAATTACTGAAACTCTTGGGAAAACAGAACTCTATTAATTATATTTAAATTCTGAAAACGAGGTGCTTCAAAGAAGTTCCTTTCAGTTAATTTGTATTTAATTTTCTATATAACATTTTATTAATGAATTTAATATTGAAAATGTAGAAATTGCAGCAAATATCGGTGAAATTCAATTTCAAGGAAAATTAACTGAAAACTTAATCGAGTATATTATAGGTACCGCACTTTGCAAGTTAGCTTGTATTTGTTTGTGGTTCTTCGTGTTATTCGGGATTATTCAATAATTCTTTTGCGAACAATATATCATCACTGAAGTTTTACAGGTTGTTCGGGGGAGAAAAACGTGTTTGAAATATTGAGCCGCTCTATCGTGGCGGGATAACAAGGGCTTCTAGCGGCCACGCGACAAAGCTGGTAATTGTTGTTGGATTTAGTATAGCCATGATCTCCCCGAATGTGCGCGTTTATCACGTTGCACTTCGGTTCCCTGGCTCTTCCGCTGTCTCGCAATAAAAACATTTAAGAATATTCGTGGAAGATAAAAAGCATGAAAAAAAATGTTTTTTTTCCATATACGGATATTACAGCGAGATTATGTTATATATAATTAATGGGGCCTCGAGTCTCATGCTATTACCGTAATTACTTCGATTATCACAATCGTTATTGCGATTATATACTGCTACTGCGTGTTATTACATAAATACACTGAGGAAATTAATGTTTTTAATCATGCCGCAGTGTTGCTGTATCAGTTTAATGAAATTTTTGCTCACTAATGAATAGTATATGCAATTAAATATCACGATTTAATTCTCTCACCCGCTGAATCGCTTTTACGTCTCGGTGAAACATTCGCAAAAGTTTTTAATTATTTTTTAACTCTTCTTACACACATCCACATACACACACACACACAGAGTGTATGCCAATTGTACGCGATTACGTTCAGAAGAGTACAAGAATTTAAAACATCATAACGTTCCGTAATGTCAACAACGAGTCGTATGTACAAAGTGCTCTTTATGTTATGCGATATGTTAAAGTACACGATAGTATATCGCGTTTAACGCTTCTTACGTATCTTCAAACAGATATTACGCGATGCTTCGAATGCGCTCTAGCTCCGAAATTGCTAAAGCCCTTCAGTCGCAAACCCTCTCGACGAGCAAATGCGAGAATGTTAATACATCGTTCATTGCATATATTCATTAACTTAACGTCATTTTACCATGCGTACTGCGATGTGTAAAGCTAGATCCATATCAAGTAAACGAGAACGCACGAGCACTTATCGAAGCGAATTGTTCATATTCGTTCCTGCTCGTTTGCTTGGTCTAACTTGCTCCGGATTAATAGTGGCAGTTACATTTTACATTGAATTTAACGCTCGTCCAAGAAAAACTTTCTATAAAGTTTCTTGAAAATAAAACTGCCACAGAACTTCATTATCGTTCAATTCGTTAAAAATAGAGAAAGAGAATAATAACTTAGTTCTCTCAGCGTGAATGTCGTATTTGCATAATAAGAAATATAACTTGAATATCGACCAATGTCAGAAATAATATCGTGTCTGGAAGATTGTTTCGCTCCTAACAAATCAAAATAAACGGGGTTTCCTTACGCATATCAATTTTGGTACTAGCAGGAGTCCGTAAATGTGCAGTTAACGTAAACCCGTTGCTTATTTATATTGCATGCCATCGTGTTCTTAGTGCGCTCCGTGGGAGGTGAAGATTGATATAAACGAACATGTCCAAGTGTTTCAATAAGTCACATACTGTTTATACTAGCGCTACAAGTTTTAATGCTGTAAAAATGTATAGATATGTTATTTATGTACATATATAAGTGCTTTCGAAGCGTTTCATTTTTTCTTCAATCTTTCCTCTATTTTTATTGAACTTTTTATGAGTATTGACGTCATACCTTTTTAGCACAGTCACTTTATGATGCGTTCAACCTATATAACGGAGAAAAAAGAATTTATTATATAATGAATATTTTTATAACGTGCTGATTTCTTCCCGGGCGTCATCTGACTCTTACATAAGATATCCAGTTCTCGATAGTAAACAACAAGATCTAATTCCAGTCACCTTGTATCGTAGAATATGATACCTAAGTATGCATTTCTCGATTGATCTTTTTTAATTTAGAATTCTCTAAATTTGCAATCACATACATTATCATTGAGTCATATATGCCCGAACTTATTGTAAAACCTTTTTTTTTTTTAGTCTAGATCGCTTTCCTCAACTCTCTTTCTTCTTACTTTTTTCTTCGCAGACAATTTTTTCTTCACTTTAAGTTATATTTTCCTCTCTTAAATTTATGTATATATAGGCTGCATTCCGATATTCACTGTCAGCAACTTTCAGTACTGAAAATCTATAGTATACGTGACGTAAAATATAGATTTGCAGTACTGACAGTGAATATCGGAATGCAGCCAGTGAGATATATATTTATTTTTCCCGCGCATCGCTGGATGTACCCTCCGCTGACCCGCCATTATTGGTTCAGTTTCATTTTTTCAATTATTTTTTCTAATTCTGTATCGCGTTGCATTTTGGCACTCAAGTCAGGTAGTACAACCCTTTTATTTACTCTCATTTTGATAAAAATTTATACATTGTTTTTTATTTTAAAGAAGTTCCAATTTTTCCACATCATAAATGCCTGTGTTTTCCAATTTCCGCAAATTTTGAGATATTGGGCTTTTTTTTTGTTTCTCGTTGCAGGAGGAAAATGCCTAATGCATATCCTAGGGTCGGTCCCTAGGGTTATGCCGGGCTTGCACCGGCATTAACGTCCATTACTGAAAAATTAAACTCATCGTCGCTATCCCCGAAAAATTAGAAAAATTTTGGAAACGGTTTCCGGCATCTGAAGCATTGCATTAATATTTTACAATAAGTTTTATTAGCTACTTTTATGTGTATAAATAGTTCCGACGTAATAAATGCTTTCATAATTTTTACATGGATAAGAATTTTAATTAGTTATACATATATATTTATAAACAAAAACTGCGATCACAAATGAAGCTATCAGTTTATAATTTAATGATTATATCTCTTGATGTATGTCTGACGCGAATTGAAAATAGGATTCTATAGAGCATGATTGATGGTGATTAATGGTAATCGAGCACGATTTGAGTTATAGCAATATTTATCATCAAATATTGACAATTACATTCACAGTAGCAACATGTTAATTCTATATAGTGTCACTGAAATTGCATTGCAGTTTGCAAAAATATTTTTTAGAGAAATACAATACTAAATTTTAAAGTGTGTCATTTTAAAGTGTATCATATTTTTTACGACACAAAACATGATTGAGTTTAAGATATGTTTAATCAATTAAATATTTAATTTCATTGGGGTGGGTCACTTTTCTCCTGAACAAACAAATCGGGAAACTCCACTTACTACTTTGATTGTTCTTCGGGCAGAATCTGTCAATCTGAATATCGGAAATACATCGGCCGTTAGTTCGACAGCTTCTAATATGAAAATGATTAAAATGTTGAGAGAAGTCCTGAGTAAGAAAGTTAGATTAAAGCCAAAGTTCAAGTGAGGCCGACTGACCCGATGTCTGCCGAGGTCGAGCTCGAATCGACTCGAGTCCGTGGGCTGCATTTTTCATATAGGCATTAATCAACGTCGTACAAATCGACACTATTTCCTGGGGGAGGCGTATAATGAAATAGCTACCAACAATATGTTGGGGGTATGCGGAAAGGCCAGATTTGAGATAAGTATATAATCAATCAAAAATCACATGTACACCTGTAACTTAAAAAGAAAAACAATCTAGTTGATTCTAAAGATATTAGAATGCATTACCAGAAAAGTATTATCGTGAACACACGTGTGCACGAATGTATATTATGGAAATCACGTAAAATTACTATTTGTATAATACTGGAAACTTGATATATCACTATGAGTTATTCAAGTTATTGGTAGGAATTGTTGACACCTAAATATTGCAGAGTACTTTTGGTCAACAGTTCGTATTGTCCGTGCAGTAGCTGTTGTACGCAATTAACGCAATGAAAAATTATTGAACCGCAGGTTTCCCAATGTGCGTAATAACGAGAAACATGTTATTCATTCTGCGTGTAATAAAAAAACTGGGACACGCGCAGTTTTTCTCGTGCAGTTTTTCTCGCGGCTCGAAATAGGGCAAGAAGTGCGTTTGCATGTATGCAAATTGTATATAACACAACATATTATAATTCTGTCGATATTTGCTTCTGTCCCACGCTTGTCCGCGATTCCGAAGGCTTGACATTCGCGAGATTATTTTCATCGACGCTCGATAACCCCGTAATGGGAGAAATGCCGAAAATATACGCGAAATCGCGCAGATGCACATCGAGACGCAGTCGAATAGGAGATACGGCGCGGCGGAGCTGGAGTGAGCGCTATTGTGAAGGTAAATTTATTTCTGCAAGAGAGAAAGAGAAAAAATGGTATAAACGCGTATATATAGCCCGATTCATATAAAAAGAGATGTTTCCTGCGTGCACATGCGCTCCGTCGGTTTCATACCAAAGACGAGGGCCGCGTGCTTTGCATCATTCACATGAGTATAGCTACGGCAATTCAGCTCGAGCGTAGACATTTTCATAACGGTGAAAAAATATTGAAAGAAAACGTAAGAATGGAAAGTGCCAGAGCGGCTCGCCATTTATTCACGTGCAAGTGCGTGCATGTCGAGGTACAATGCCGTTCATTCTTTATCGAAGACCGTTAAAGATCAGGTCAAAGGATTAAAAT
The DNA here is from genome assembly GCF_003070985.1 of Temnothorax curvispinosus. NCBI lineage: Eukaryota > Metazoa > Arthropoda > Insecta > Hymenoptera > Formicidae > Temnothorax > Temnothorax curvispinosus. Next base: position 1,146,878 of record NW_020219833.1, on the reverse strand, counting down.
TTTAGGGTTGCAGATTGGAGATTAGAATGCATTTAACTAAGAAATTAAAATTATTTGATTGATTATATTTTATTCTCCAATTCTTAATCTCTAACGCGTAGTTTGATACGATTTAAGAAATGACACATCGTGGCAATAATTTATCGCGAAAAGTTAATTGTACCAACGCTGTTAAATTTGTAATGTCAAATTATACCCAATTCGAGTCCAATTATGCTCATTTTTAACCATTCTTATAAGTCGCCTCTCCTTTTATTCAATATATTAATCTATTCAATTAAAACAATGTTAATATAACAAAATCAATAGAGTTAAAATAATGTTTTATGTTAAAATAATAAATTTTGACACACATGGCAATTAAGAATAATAAAATGTTAATTAACCCAAGGTATCAGTTTAATTTTCATTCTTTAATACTTAACAGTGAACAGCCAAGTAATGAGCAATATGTAATGCTTGTGATTCTGAAAACCTATTACATATCAATAGATTTATTGTTCGCTAATTTGATAAACCACCAAGTGGATTTAATTGAAATTCTGTGCACATGCATCGTCGAATGTATACAAAGGATCACTTCTTCTTTCACATTCCTTCGAATCGCTATTATGCATATGCGAGTCGTACTCGCCTTGATTTTTAATATCCAGCAAATCGCTGGCGATTGACATAAAGCTGGCTTTATACCTACTCACGACGTATATAGGCATTAACGGTAAGGTACCATTAAAATCGAGGTCACTCTCGATCGTACTCGCGGTACTCGCGGTACTCTTTGCGCGCTTTTTTCCATTTGTGAATATGCAAGCAAAGAATGCGAAGACTTCTCTTTTTCTTTCAGCGCAAAGTGGATCTCGAATTTTTCGATAGTTTGTATCTTGGATAGTTTCTTTTTTGAAAATGAATTATCATCTACGTATACAAGTTGCTAAATAAGGAATTGTGACACGATAAATATTTGACATACAGAATTAATTGTATTAGCGTGTAACTGCAAAATAGCCATAGACTTCGCAATCGTTCCATCTGCTTGAATTTCAAGATGATATTGCGTGCGACATCTAACGATATGTAAGATCATGTTTGGCCCTATTTACAACCAAATGTGCGAGTTAATGGGTTAAAAGGGTGCGTACACTCGCGTCGACGCACCCTTCCGGCAATAAATTTCTTCTCTATCGTTATATCCTGTTTTTTTGCTGGTCGATTAAGTTGAGCGATGTAGTTAAACGTGAAGTATATAGTTCTACTTATTGCGAGAAATACCGTAAAAGGGATTACTGACGATTCCAGTTTCACATCTCTGTTCGATCGAATGCTCGTATTAAATTAGTGCAAAGTACGTCTTACTCACGTACAAGAGATTCGGCTTATGTTTTATTTATTACATACATATTGTTAAGAAATTTATTCTTATACACATACAGAATTGCATTTACTAAACAGCTGTGTTAAATTCATGAAAGGCGATTATATTAATAGAAAATATCTCATTTCGTACAGTACCAAGTTCTCTCGCTTTTTATTAAAGCTGCAGCATTTATCGATATCGGAAATGAATCAGAAAGAAATCGGTATGATCACGTTTAAATTATTAAGTCAATTATTATTTTCCGGTCTAGCACGCCATCGTCATACCGCACCAATGTTTTTTCCGTTTTGTCGAGGAGGCGCGGCCAGCGAAGCGGAAGTAGGGAAACTTGTGCGGGATCGGAAGAACGAACGCGCTATCGAAACGCGCTTGTTTTCTTTCTTTATTACTGCCTCGAAAATCTATAGTGGGTATACTTAGATTTATTCGATTTGGCTTACCGAATGGAAATGGGGAGAGAAGATTAGGAATTGAGAATTCATTAACATACGTATGACGCAGCTGTTTTTGCCGTTCCTCTTTTCGTTATACGCGACTCGGGACCAAATACGAAAATACACGAAACTCGGCCGTTTAATGCTGAAATTCCTGACATCCTTGTATTCGGATAATTCATCGTCGATGTATCGTGTGTTAAATTCCTTTCACGAATTTAACACAATTGTATTGATGAACACGATTTTACAAACGATGTTGCATGTCTATCTATCTTCCACATAATGAAGACCTCATTCATTGTAATATATTATTGTATCGCTATTGATTATTGTGCTACTATTGATTAATATCTACTGAAACTTATTATCGACATGGTATTATTCAATGCGCACGGATTGAATGATAAATTATATGCTGCGAGAATGATCAAAACAATTTTACTTTTATTCTAAAACTTAAGTTAAAATATATACTACACAGAGAAAAGAATGTATTAATTTTGAAAATATCTCTTATAGTTACTATGTCGACCATTCTGCAGACTTTTATCTTTATGAAATAGTTTTTATCACATACTCTATCGAAACTTCATCTTTTTAAAATATTTGTGTTAATAAATAAACTCGCTTTCGCACGATTTTTTCTAAAAAAATTTTTTTAGGTTTATTATCGCTCTTTAATCTTCATTCACGGATCGAATGGTCAGAAATGAAAAATCGTTTGAAAAGCCAACATTGATATATGATATTGAATTTGATAAACAAAGTTCTGTTTCAGGTTGTATGCTGGGAATAGAAAAATGTAAATTTTCCTTGGCGCGAATCAGCTGCGCGCGCGCGAGTTGTGTATTTATTTTATGCTGCTGCGCTGACGGCTTTACTTTTTCAAAAGTTGTTTACTCCATTTTCCCACGACCACTATGCCGAGCGCTCGTTAAGCATGTATAGGCACATGTAGGCAAACATATAGCCCAATTACGGGAGTTTGTACATAATGATCTAATTGCGATATCGAGAAGTAAATTGGCTATGCTTCACGCTCTATTCGCGTAACGTAACCGGTCGGCATCGCGGCTGATGATATATTCCGGAGTGCGATGTTGAACTTCCGTGGTCGATGAGCTCACGCTAAAGATGCTCATGCTAAAATATTCATGCTTCATAAGAGCAAGCGTCGTGCCGGCCGTTTCCTGGAGAGCGATGTAAAATCGCGAGAGCGGGGCGAGAGCACGCATGCGAGAGCAAGCGCCGCGCTCACAAATTTACCGGGAGATCCGGAGGAACCTTAAGCGAATCTGCTATCAACGCGCTAACAAATTTCGCCTACGACGAAACGCGGAAATTTAGTCCCCGAAAACCGTCGAAACTGCTAGGGATAAACCGCTGGGGGATGCTGGTTGTACAAGATCGGGATATTAGTAGGAATTAATGGGTATTAGTCGAATGGGGTTTATACTCAATTAGACTAACAGTGCCCATTTAACTCTTAAACCGTCAAGTTTACGCCGCACAGCGTCCCATTTGTGTGACAATTATCACAATTTGATCTCACTTAACATCGCCGCGAATGTCACCGGTAAACAGTATCGTTTAATAGTATCGTATCGTACATATATCACTACCCTGAATCGGGATTACTAACCAAATTACCTATACTGATTGTTATTATGCGGGAATTAGCTTGTGAGAGCTTTTGGTCAGCGATTTACTTCTCCGATTGAGGTCTTTTGTAAATCCGGAAATGCAATTATATGCCGGTGAGTTGTTATTACACTTGACGCCGAGATGATAGTAATTTCGTGATGTAATTATGACAAACTCATTTACGAACAACGTCATCGTAATCCTTCTTTACCCTTCGCCCTTCGAGAAATTGCGAGCAGCGTTATTTTACCGTCGAAGACAACGTCACGCGCAATTTATTTCGGATACTAAAGGTCTTTTCGGAACGAGACAGTTCGAGATAGTGTATCGATAATTCAGAGCGTCACGAGTTTGCACGGTGCGTAGCGGATAACTATATCGACGTTGCCGCAGATAATCTTTCATTCAGCGTACCGTTACGAGCTTGCAGGAGTCATTTGTATAACGAATCGCTGACGGTTGTTCGCTCGTGCACAATCGATTGGTACGCCAAAGCACGGAGTCGTTTGCAAGCCAGAAACTTTTCGAACTGTTTTCGTTGCTTCCGTAATTTTCTCATCCAATATTCAAAGAAAATATTCGCCTGAAATAGTAATCTACTTTTAAAATATTCATTTATTTATGCGACACGCTACGTACATATGCTACTCAAACGATAAATTTTGTATTGAACGTTACTCTCTGATAATATTATCCACATTTAGTTGAATTAAGTTGATATTTTGCGCGACTTTATAATATCGTGGCGTTACGGGACATGATATCCTTAATGGTAAAGCTCTATCACCGTCACACAATGCAATTGACGTTTCTCGAATGCCAATATGACGGATTTCCCTAGGGATTGCGAACTACTTGCGGAGTGGGGGCACGTGTATGAATCGATAGTGGCGATCTATCGGTTAATGTTAATACGCGCGCGTCAGAATTGGTTCACGTTGCTGAAACACATTTGCACAATAGTCGCTGTTTCTGGGTCTTGTCCCCAAACTCCAATATAAGACGTCGCGAATGACCGTGGAATTTACATATGTAGATATGTGTATATGTACACATATAAAAGAACATTGCCGTTCTGTTTTGGCTCTACCATCTTATTCGCCAATATTCCGATGTTGATTTCGAATGAAGAGGAACAAAAGCACATTCCAACTGTAAATGGTCGTGCCTCAAGTATTTCAGCAATATGAAAGTCATTTCGTGAGAGCAAAATGCGTGAATGTACACAATGAAAATATCGCTGTTTACCGACATAAGCATTTCTTTCGCGCATTCTTTTATGGAAGATAGTATAATTGAATGATTTCGCAATGTTTACTGCATTGAAATAATAAATAACCTGCTAAAACCAGCAAGTAGAACACGCGTGTACGCAGTTTTTCTTTTCGGTTTATCAATTAATTATTGCTATATATTTGTTCTCTAATTTAGAAAAATTGAGTCTTATTTTGTGATGTTATCACATGATTGTATTAGGTACATGTAATCTCCAAAATAATGTAACACTCGGCTATTATTTAGTACTGGTATAGTCTCTTGTGCAACGTCCATAAATATCACAATTAGGTACTTTATGATGTGTGCAATTTTTTTTCTCCCGCAAATAAGTAATAAACATAACTATTTTATTGAAAACTGTAGCTTTTATTACATTACAGATATTACTTCCATGCTTTACTGGTACAGTTGTGTAATTGGTTAAATTGGTGTAAAAAAGTTTGTGGATTTATTACATTAATTTTTAATTTCATTATCCACATTTACACTTTCTGGATGTAATGTTTTTATTCTGCATTTACGAATTTCTTACTTTAGCACATTGGACATTTGTTTTTTCTTTCTTCCCCGATAACCAAGCGTGCTAGCACGACAGCGCACGCTGTGCTCAGCATGTCATGCAAAAACTATATATGCTGTCTCTGTGTCACTTTTATATTGATAAGCAGACATGCTAGCACGGTGCTATCACGATAAGTATTGTTTGTTATCTTATGCACGATGCCGAAAATTTTGACCTGCAAAATGCTAGCATTGCCCGTTAAGCAATGTGCTCGTCAGGTGCGGCAGTATCTGGGCATCACATGACAGCATGCCATTGCACGCGTGCGCATTATTCGGTCATTGTACCAATATTTGGTTATCTGGGTTCTTTTTTAGACAAGCTTTGTTATACAATATTGCAAATGATGAACAAATATACATTTATGCTATATTTATATATGTTTGTAAAAAATCTGCATTAATTAAATGTTATCTTATGATGGGGAGTTTAAAATTACATACGTGCAATGTAGTAATTAAATAAACATCAAAAGCTTTGCTTTATATATTTGATTATAATAATTATAACAATAAATGAGTAATTTATCATAATATTGCAAATAAGATATAATAATAAATTTACGCTTCTAACTTAATTTGCATTTCTCGTCATTATTATTTGTATTTTCGATTTTGTTATAAAGATAGCTCAAGTTAATTAACATAGGTTTATTTATTTAGAAATTATTGTAGCAGAATTACCAATAAATATCCACTTACTTTGGTAAATATAATTCTGCGATTTACGATTATGTAATACTCAGAAATCGGTAACACACATTTTTATTTTTAAAAAGAAATAATTACATTACTCGAAATTAACATAACGTTATAGATTCACGTCATTCGTTGCACTTATTGCATTACAAGATCGGTTAGTAAAATATAATAATTTTAAATACACGACGAAAGGAGCGACTACACGACAAAACTACTTCGACAGTTTGACGACTTCGAAATGAAGGGGCAATATTAAGCAAACGCCATGTTCGTTCTCGCGGAGCCTTCGATGTTCGACGTTCTGGCGCAAAAAATGGCACAGAAACTTGCAAGGTTTCTACCGCGTCTTCTTGCATCTTTACGGCTTAACGATAGTAGCATGCACTCGCGTAGAGCAGATTTGCGCCGACTACCAGTTTCGAAAGGGTCGTTACACGTTGTAAAATAGTCGAGAAGGGTTATAAAGATGGTCGGGATACATATGCACGAAGTGGTCGTGATATTTTTACGTTTTCTCGAATAATTTCCGGTCGGTGAGGCGGCTTAAAATACTCCTCCGTACACGTAGGCCGGGGCAAGTCGTCCTTTATCTTTCCTCGTCGATTCCGGTTCAATTTGAGCCCATGGATGCGCGAGTGTGTGTCCCGACTCTCAAGCCCCGAAGATCGGCACGTGCAATAGCAATTTCTCAGGAACTTTACAATCCCTGGCTCCACTCGACGCAGGAACTCCGTCTCGAGCGCGGGAGATGAGGCTGGATCGTTTCCTCCTTTTCGACTGCACCATTGCATCGCATGTGCACGTTTTGCAGTGAGCTGCATGTAAAAGTCGGCGCTAATCGACATTCGTATTATTTCATTTTGATAGATCGGCGTTTCTATGATTGGTGCGTTTGAATTATGCATAAGCCATTGTTCAAAACTTGTATGCTAATTCTATATAATGACTAACTATTGGATAATTTCTAATTTTCAAACTCGAGTGACAATTTTAAGTAATCTCGATGAATGATTTGTCTCTGTCATATGTACACTAAACAATTATTATATCTGTCAGTTATATTTATTATTCATACAAATATATGAATTTCATCTAGCAAACTGAAAATGTACTTTGATAATACGTATGACTTAAATACCAGTAATCAACGGATTTGGTAGCAACGAACATTGCTTTTCTGAACATTAAGCGGGTTTGGCATTATCAAAGTACGGAATTATAAACATTATAAAAATACGCATTAACATTTACCAACAATTTATTGTAAAGAATTTTAATTTCGTCAATTTCATTTAATTTCAGCAATATTTGTTATAGAATCTATTTTACGAAAGAGTATTGATTTTTAAGTGTACATTTGTATCTTATTACATAAATTTTGTAATAATGATATAAAAAACTGATTATAAAATTACATGATCCTTTAGTGAGGTATGACAATGTTGATACTACTGTCGATACTACAAATTTTATAGCAATTATTATCCTGATTTAATGAATAATTTGTAGGGGATTTTATACATTATTGTGGGCGGCATAGAGTTCTATTCTAACAGAAATATGTTCTAATTAATAGTTCACAAAGGGCTTTAATATTATAGAAACGCATATCACGACCCGTAATTATCACATCAGATTTATATAGGTACGTGTATATCCAGTATATCGCATCGATAAATATATTGACAAGTGCTTTTTCACATGATAGCTCTATTTGTATTTTGAATTAATTGATATTAAATTACTCAATTTCATTGAAATTCATCAAATATACACAGATATTTTCATAATTTGTAGATCTAAAAATTCATTTTCCGTAAATTTAAAAACTTTATTCGGCCAAATTCGATTTAATTGCATTTTTTTTTTAATTTTTAAGCCTAGAAATCCGAGTAAATTTTTTTAAATATAATCATTATTGCTAAGCATAACATTTATTTGTATCGAGTGATTTGTAATTTGTATTACCGTAGAATGCAATAATTTACTGCATTTTAGCATAGCTGTCATTGTGCAAGTTACTCGCCGTGAAAAGTGGAGCAAGTCGTAATTATAAGTGCATTTTTCAATTTTTGTTTTTCAACAAAACTGTCGGTGACGTTATTCTTTCACACACATCAGCGTGCTTATCCACAAATTCTGTAAACGCTTTTTCCGGATTTATTACCACCGTTAATAAATTCCGCGAAAACACGGAATTTAGAAAACTTCATAATTTGCCATCCGCGGACATTAATCACTATTTTATTATCCATGCTTAACGTAGCTTAAATCACAAGTTTAAGAAAAAAAGTATATATATATATATATATATATATATATAATCACGCACAGTAATTAGGATCGCGAATATATTATGTAATTCTGGCTGCAGTATTTATCTGTGCTGTTCAACGTTCACCGTTCGTAATAGTTCAGATGAAGATAATGAACCGCTGCGTTTTAATGTAAATTCACGTGGTTGCAATTTTATTCGTTTAGATCAGTTACGTGCGAACGTTCCTCATGTTCTCAACAAAGCGCGTAGGAGTCTACGGAAACTTCCTCGAGGCGTAAATCATGGACGAAGGTTAAAGCTTTCCGATAATCCTCCATATATCACATGAAGCGTAAGGTTCAAATTAACGTAAATGCGGTTTTCGCCCTCTGAATTCAGTAATTGTTGCTTCTATCTAGGGACGGCGGTTTCGCCACTCGCTCCGTTACTTGATGGAAGTTGTTCTCTTGTTATATTACTCTTAACCTACCGAGACTGGAATTTCCTGTTTACCGCATAGGGTGAACTTGAATTTTAAACGTAGGTACGTGCATACGCATACGCTCTCGACAGGTCAGTTTCTCTCGGCGCGCTGCATTTCAAAACAACGAAAATCAGAGGGAGAGAGAGAGAGAGAGAGAGAGGGCAATGAAATAATAATTAGAATCTCGTTAAAATGCAAATTATATAGTATCAGAATAATTTCCTATATTTGATCTTAATACCTTTTTAATATGATAGCAACGAAATTAAATGTTTCAGAAAATGTTCATTATATCTGTAACTGCAGGTATTTAGTACGTAACGTAATTCGAGATTAAACAACTGTTAAATGATGTTTCATAGAAATTAAATCGTAATTAGTGGTGTGAAGGCGAATAATTGATTGGCGAATGTCCGAGTTCTAATGGTGAAACTGTGATTGGAAATTGGTGTTTTTTATATGCAAAAGAAAGTGAAGACGAGCGAGCTAATGATTCTGAATATTCATACGGGCATTTGCATATCTTGCGGTGTAACGTATTGATTTGTTTCGTGTTTCCTTACGCTCCATTTATCAGTCGACTCTTTCTCTCTTTCTCTCTCTCTTTATGTCATAATGATAAGATGTATTAACCCAGATTTGTTTCTTACGTAAAAAAAATCGCCAATTTCTCACTTTTATTTAGGTTAATTAATACGTAGCGTAATACAAGCGTCCTGCTACATTTGTCAATGTGCTTCGTCGTGCACGATAAACGACGTAATTAGCTTGTTTTATTCCGACATTTATTATCGTGATGAATTCGTGGCATTAGGAATAAGCCTCTCGCTCTGAGACGAATAGGAAAAATAAGATGACAAATGCACGCTTTTGTTCCGCGTTCATTGAATAGATCCATCTGCGGGATTGGGCAATACAGGCATACAAAAAAAAAACGAAGCGTGTCTATCGTGAACGGTGGAAGGAGCGCTACGAGACAATAATATATCGCTATATAGATATTGATCGATATCGCGAGTATGTATGCAAGGTACGCACCACTCGCTCGCGCGTGTTGCGGCCTTTTTTATCATTTCCGAACTTGTGCATGGGATTGCGTGCGGCGGCCTCGTTGCGACGTACGGAATATTAAAGACAGTTGGCCGGTCGGCTCGATAAAATTATACCGATGTGACTCCGGTGCGCCATCCGGGCGGGGGTGGCATTCCGCGTATTAAGCGCAATTTTCATGGGACATTGAACACAGTCGCGATATCAAGCCTGACGCCGCGCGAGGATATTGGCCGTGACAACGACGGCGGCGGGGCGGCACGCGGGTGTTGGGTGTTGCGTTGCATGACGTTTCGGTATGCTATTAGAGGAATATCGAGTATCGTGGCGGGGGTATTCAGCTTAACGGCAGGACGGCGAACGAACGTACGCGCAATCGATCGTTTAATTGCGGTCATGTAGGGAGGAGTTAACCGTTTTGTTAATAAACATGTTAGACAACGCCAGAAGCCACGAAGCCCAGAGTTTATCGCGGTATCATCAAGGTTTAGTCGAGTGGTTAAGGATTATTCGTCGTAAGTGGCTTTCTCCGGAATTTCCACTATTCGGAATAATGCATTTACGTCTCATTGTCAGAAGGTTGTGGTCTACCAGATCGAAACTGTTGTGCATAATAATATGCGCATTACGCCGTAAGGATATTTGCAAATTCGTACATGCGCAAAAGTTGTCCTCCCTCGATACTCGACTAATTTCAATCTTCCGAACGTTATTAAACTTTCCCCGAAAGTTACGTGCCGTTCGGTATACTATGCTATATACGTAGTCAACGTATAAACGTACGGTTTTCACATATACATAGAAACGGCAAATCGCAACCGCGCTCTTATCGCTCGAGGGAATTTCCGAAAAACTTTCGAATCTACAAACGAATCTAGAGATGGGAATTCTGCAGCGGCAAACGTCTTCGAGATATACCTATGTCTCCTTCTTTTCCTATATAAGATACGCGTGATTGAAAAAGAATTTTTTACTTTCATATCATAAGCTCTTTTTTCACGTGAAAGCTTATATTAATCCCTCGCTGTAGTCTGTTAGAATATCTAATTAAATCGTATAGCGTAATAAGTAATTCAAACGTCGGTACTTTGCAAAAAATTGGGATTGAGTACGAGAAGAGGAACATGTTTTCTTCATATCCGTGTTCCGTATTTTCAATTAAATGCGAAAATCCGATAGTTTTACTTTGATGTTTTCCGACGAACAGCGGTGCAGCTAACCATTTAGTAAAGCTCGATTATTGCTCATTCTGCGGAGGCATCATCTGTAAATAATGTGCGCCATTTCTCTACAAAAGTATACGCACGCCGCGACAAAGCCGATCGATATTTCATTTGGTGGCTACCCGCTTTAAACCTCGGACGTGTTGCCACAAGACCGAATTGCTTTGCCGGACAGTACTGAGTCATATTGCAGTCTGTAGCAAGAATGTTGACGGACACTTCATTAGAGTTCATACTTTCTTTCGTTTAGATTTTATCTCGTTTATTTATTTCTTTTTGAATTTTATTCAACATGCATGAATCATTTTTGCGTCGAGAGGCGATAATTTTTTCTGAATTTATTCAAGATATTGTTTTCTGAAGTATAATTTTTCAATGTTTTAACTTCGTCCGATTTAACTGTTAATAATGTGATTGTTACTGTAATTTGCTACAATTTGATGCATTTAAAAATTTAAATACACACATATACGCACGCACGCACTCACGCACACAAAACTCAGAATGCACTTCGTACACACCGATTTTCGATTCTCCTTTACTCGGTGAAACTTTTGCGAAAGTAGTTTCTTGGAGATCTTCATGTAACTTGGAAGGTTGATATCAAGTAGTTGTTAGCTTGCTTGCCGAAGAAAGTCGAGTGCATCGTATCGCGCATTGCAACCGAAAAGAAAGTCTCTGAAATGTAAGACAGAGATAAAAAAAAACTTTACGTATAATTTACATAAAAATAAAAAAGTTACATAGAGAACTTGAGGTTCAAATATGACTTCTCTTTATATAGAAAGTTTGTTCCAAGTAATCTGTCATGCGCAACAGTAATGTTTCAAATCACTTTAAATGCAGTGCAACCAACGATAGATGTGACGATCGAGATGACAATCAATGTTTATAAAGAAGGTGTGTTATTTGTGAAAGATAAGTAACCCTTTAGATAAGTTGAACGTTTAGATAAGTCGAATCTCTGATAAGTCGCCGGTATCGATCTGATGCACATAGTTACCTTGTACGTATATTTATCTTTTTACACAGTAATATCTACTCAGAGATACGCCGACATGCTTTTAGGAGGGAAGCATATGTTTGCATACGATAAGATAATTTTATACTTGGGAAAGACGTTTTATGGATCGACAGATAAGCGAGATTGAAATATAAGAGATTTATATCAATACGAAAAAGTAAAACGATATAGTAAAGAAATTTCCGTTTAAAATTGTTTTCTAGCGATTTATATGATTAAACTACATCCTCGGTTGAACCTTATTTCAATATTTATTTTCTGTAAAAGAATAGGAAATTTGGATATGATATGCGACACATAATTGAGCTCGCATTTCCAAATGTAGCTTGTTACGTAATTAACTGATATAGTTACTCGTCTGACATAATAACATGTTGCCGCGAAATGTGAAAGATAGTAATACATTGCTCGTTAAAATTTTTTAGGACACAACTTGTAATTTATGTTTTTTCCTTTTAAATATTTTCATGTATTAATGTTTTTTGAGGAGTAAATATCTCGTTTTTAAAATAATGGTTGTAGCTAATGTCGTTTATGTAACAGCCTTTTTGATATAAAATAGCGCACGTAGCGATGCGACGAAAGCTATTACTCCAAAAGTTAAGGTGTTTCGACATACTAATAAATCACCCGTATCTACGTGCATATGACGGAGAGTGACGTTGGTACTTTCACGCAGTTTTACAGGCTTTGGACTTTTCAGCGAGCCATTTATAGTATATAGCTAATAACAAAGTTTTTATATGTCACTGCAGGAGTACTGAAAATATGGACGTCGAATTGAAGTATCATTTAAATTTAAAATAAATAAAACTAGAAGAAATAAAGGAAATATATGCGTTATAATAAAAAGTTTTTTGAATATATTTGTGAGTGTTTATATAGGTAAAAATTTTACTTAAAAATGCAGCAGATCATAATTTTGACATGAAACGCTATCGTACTTTCTAGTGCGAATATATTCTTTTACGAATGAACGTTATTTTAACAACAAGCGACGAGCAGAGCGCGCGATTTATTTCCTTTTCGCTTGACGCACGGCAGTGCTCATTTAATTATTCAAATTACGCGTGACATAGTTCTCTGGAAATGGCTTTTACATCTAACGAAGGTTGCGCTTCTCCCGTCGAATTTCTCAAGAAGGACATCTGAAAAACTGAGCTTCAGAAATCTTCCTGACCTGAACAAGACAATGCACTTCCTCGCTCGTCCCTCGTATTATCAGCTTGCCCCGTACGGTCTTTTACTATTATAGCTTTTACTAAATCGGTTTTGCATAATCCCGTTTGAAATCGGTTTTACGGATTCAGAGCGGATTGTACGTGCCGAATTTTTTACACATTTTATTTCAACAAGTACAGAAACCGCTGTGTCAATTTGGCCTATTATGTTTAATTTACACCTTATTAAATTCACATTTTATGTCATTACATTATTTGAGAAACGGAGTAAATTTTACAAGAAAATTATGAGCAATGTTTGTACGTCCGTACCTTTTTATTATCTTTAGTTTTTCACGTTACTCTTATCCGATTATCTTATCGATCACAAATTATTTTTATGCCATTTCGAATCGAATATATACCTGTTACACTCTAATGCAAGTTATACGCCTGCCCATATACGGCTATAGAGATATGTGTAAAGGAGGATTGTTTTTGTGTATACGTGCGTATGTGTTATCTATTGGGATGTACACGGAACACACGTTCTTTCTACTGTCTGATCGAATCAAATGCGAGAGAGCGAGCAGTTCGCTTGAAATTCTCCGAGGCTCGATATAAATTCCCGACTATTGGTTGCGCAGGAGAAAATCAGATTAAGGAGCGTAGAACGATTTACCAATAACGTGTCGAGGAATTTTTTACGCGATACCATGGGGCGAACGTGGCAGCGAAAGGGAGATGAAATCGATAGGATTATTGGGATCGTGACAAGCAGGGCGTTTCTCCCGGGTGACGCGCATACGGGAGGAAAACTCTCGCCGCCGCATCGCGAAGCGGAATTCAGCCTGCTGCATCTGTGTGTAACCGCGGCTCTGAAATTACGCAACGAGCGCACGTCCATCTTGCTCGTCGGTTTGATTCCCCGTCCCGAATGCATATTGCCGTAATAATCCATAAACAGCGGCGTCATCGGTGGCGTTTGGTATTATCGGATTTGTAAACTGGCCAACGTTTGTGACGTGGTACGGTAAACTCATTGACGTTCAAATATTCTCTCCTCCCTACCTCTTCAATTTCCACAGCTCTTCGACCCATCTCGTCGTCGTACTGTAATCGTAGTCGTGCGGCATACATGCATACTGATGCACGCAGGTCGACATAGTTGTCTCCGTTCCGTGGAACAATTCGTGGGTTATACATGTATACGCAAAACTGAAGAGTCTTGCGCGACGATCCGGTTTTCCGACGATACGCTGACCTTAATATCGCCCAACTTAATTTTATTAGCGATACCAACAGTCGCCGATTAGAAATAAGCGAAACTATATAGTTGACCAAATTCGTGGAAAGATAGGCTGTCATTGATAAAATTAGATGGATATTCATATCCTAAATATCAAATTTATGAGATAACGTGTTGATATTAAACATATATGATGCATGTGTTAAACATTATGACTGGTTGATCTAAAAATTCGCTTAATTTTTCACAGATCTTATTTTGAAATATATTTTGGAAAATAATTACACGTATTCATACTAGGGCCTGTTCACACGAGGCGATTTTGTCGCGCGGTTGCCGCGCGATTGCTGCCGCGCGTTAACGTGTATACGCACGAGCCGCGCATGGCCGCGCGCTATCGCGAGACGAGATGCGAGAACGCGCGAATACGCGCGTTGTCGCACCTCGTCTCGCGACAGCGCGCGGCTCGTGCAAACGTTAACGCGCGGCAGCAATCGCGCGGCAGAACCGCATCGTGTGAACAG
>NW_020219833.1:1108364-1131900 GCF_003070985.1 Temnothorax curvispinosus | reverse complement strand
TTAACGCGCGGCAGCAATCGCGCGGCAGAACCGCATCGTGTGAACAGGCTCTGACGCACACATCGATAAGGATGCATATAATTTTGTGTAATTTATGGACACAACGATGACTGGTTTCTAATTAGCGATGCGTATGAAATTTCAGTGGAATGAAAAGTGAACCGTGAAGGCTAGAATTACATAGGTGTTCTTACGCAGGACAAGTTGGCCGTTTATTGATTAAGATTAAATCTATGGTTATATAGCTGTATATTGAATTACCGCTAGAAATAATTTTTGTAACAAAATAATCTGTTATTTTACGCGCGCGTATACGATTTAGATTTAAACCGCAGAGTTTCGCGTCGGCATATAACAATGTTGCGGTTTGTCGAATTAAAATCACGTAACTAAGCAAAATAACTGCTGCCACATCATTGTTACCAAGCAGATTGAGAGTTTTTGCTTTTATTCGACAAAATCCGGCCGTAAACAAAGTCGGAGCGATACAACTTTCTGAAGCAATAATCTGTTGGATTTATCACTGAACTTTTTAGATTCGGCAGTCACGCCTGTGTACCCTTGCATCGTATCCGTTTACGAGATGACTCGACCAGCTTGCAATTTCCTACTCTAGCGGGGTGTCAAAGTTCCGATGTTATCCAAGTTTGTACGATTTCCTTCGCGCGTCTTACCGGAATTACGATTGAATTTCGGTAAAGTATCTATATAGGTAACTTCTTAAAATATGAATGAAAATATATCTCTTTAACACAATATATACAGGGTGTTTGGTAATTACCGTGCTACTTTTCGTCGGTAGGTAGAGCGCGTTAAACTGAATAGAAAAATTCTTTACCGTTTTGCGATTATGGCAATAAATAATGAGAAATTAATTAATAAATATTCACGAATCAGCGTGGTTGTTGCAATGCGCGCGTGGAGGTCCTGCGTCACGCATCGCTCGAGCATAGCCGTTTACAAAGCGTTCCTCGCAACGCTTCACCGCACGCATAAACGTTGGGCTGTGGCTGAATCGCGTGGATGCACGCTTATTCGTAGATCTTTATTAATTCCTCATTTATTTATTAAGTGAAGGATTTTTCTATTCAGTTTAAGCCGCTCTACCGGCATGTTCACGAGAAGTGGCACGGTAATTGCCAGACACCTTGTATAACTTTACAAATCTGATAAACGACAATATATATATTTGAAGTAAAAAATACTTTTGCCATATGTTATACGATACTCTGCAGAGTGTCGTATACTATACTATCGTATACGCCGTTCGAAACTTATATCCTAATATGGCAGCGCGGGTTGAAATCATTTATTTTTGTTGGAACGAAAGTGTCCCTCACAGGGTTTCCCAGAGTTCTCGAACGTGATCGTACGCAATGAGATACGAGTCTGAAGCGTCGTAATGTTGGCGATGGAAAGAGCTACGGGCACGTACGCGTTTTAAGCGAGTCCCAAGTTAGAAACCCGATGGAAGTCGTGATTTCGGGGCCCCGCAGGGGAAACGCGGCGATTCTTGAGAAAGACGCGAATCACGTACGCGTATGTAAGATCCTGCTCGGTGCCAGGCACCGAGAAAGAGTAGATATATATTCAGGTAAGGCGGGGGAGAGGATGCGAAAAGTATGTGTGCTCAACGAACAATCGCGGCCGCGAATCATGAGGCGACTGACGGACACCGGTTGTGTGCATAGCAAACGTATCGAGCGGGATAACTTGAATCGAACGGCGGTATCCGCGTAACGAAATAATTTAGCAGCTCTGATCGCGCGCGCTTCTGAGCGACGCGCACCGATATGTCGACTATCAATTATTGTCACTAATAATTTCATCGCGTGTCTGACCGACATTGTGGCACGGCGAACGATGTGACGTACTCTCGTAGTCCCACCAACAGATAGCATCTGGATCCCGGCTGACTTATCGACTGACGAGTTGCTGTTATTGATACGGGTAACGTGAAAATACGTTTTCGACTATTTACATTTGTACACGCACATGCATTATCGGAATTTTGCCCGGTGTGTTTACACGGAACCTTGTTTGCCGCGTAAATCCTACTGCTCGAAATTGGCAATTAGTCGGCTACCGTGTCTTTGCGGCGATCCCACACCGGAAGCATTTCCGGATAAATAATTGCCAATTCCGCCATGTCTCGCGAAAGGATTGGACTTCACGTGGCAGGTCATTCTCTTTCATTTACGAGAACGTATAGCGCGTAATTTGGCTGCACAGGGAAGACAGATCGCGAACGTCACGCTAAGATCCCGCTAACATACGTATGGAGACACAGTTCGATTGTCCAACATACGAACATTACTTCGAACGAGAACTTTAATCTTCGGAATAACCTCATTCTCTTCTTCAGAAATAATTTTCACTCAATGTTGTTAATTAAAATTAAATTACTTTTGCACAAGTCTACATTAAACTCAACTACAAAATACCCGAGCTTTGTAATAGTATAATTATACATATAATTAAGAACCTTAAAACGTAATTTATCTTTTAGCCAGCAAAAAATACTTTTCTCTCTGTTTTTAAGTATTTCCATTACTTTGCAAGATCAAGCATTGCAGTTAACGAAAAAAAAACTTGTGCATTTAAGAATGAGGTACATACAGATGTACATAACTCAAGATAGGAAATATCTTCTTGCATGTATTTTTTAATCTTCGTGAAGTTTTTATCGCAAGGCGTTTTCGAATTTCCGCTCATACGAGCATATAGGTACATTCCTGCGAAAAGCGTTCTTTCCTGCCAATATCCCCTGCGAATATTCGGCGAGCGAGCGGCAAATGTATTTTCCGGTGTATCCAACGCGATCTTCTCAACTCGCATATACATTCTGCTTTTATTTTTCGGCTCTGTAGTCGGTCTTTGAAAAAATGCAGCTTTTCTCTTACGGTAGTCGTGAAATTTAACAATTCTTCTCGTAACTGAACATTCGAACAAATGACGGAGCAAATTGTTACGTAACTTTATCAATAAATACGAATTAGATACATGTAATAACTAATTTATGAAATAATGATATTTTTAAGCATATGAAAAAATATTTAATTATCTCTCGTAACGATACGTTGTTGCAATGTGAAGCATAGCGCAATCGGTCGAGAGATGTTAAAGAGAGCGTACGCCTGAAAGTTCAGTTCTTTCATGGAATATTTGAATGCTTCATTTATTCCGCACCCCGTTATGATCTCGTTAAAACTCACAGCGAGATATTCTTGCGCAGACACGCACGGGATATACTGTTCGTTGCTGTAAGGGAGGATATAAAAATCTGCAATCTTCTTAATTTCAACGAGAGCCTCGCGACGTAATGTTTGGTTCTCGGTTTGGTTCGAATGTAGCTCGTCCGATGAAGCTCGTCCGATGAACTAGCCGCTACATACGGGTCAGGGAGATAAAAAAATCCGAACTATTTCTAAAAATCGTCAGGAAATTCCTATTGTAGCAAACAGAACAGTTGATAAAACTTTGGATTTTTTTAAGTGAGATGCCAACTTCACAGAGACAATCCGATCGTCCGTTTCCACAAAGAGATATTTCACCAATTTAGCAACGCATATAGAGATAAAGATATTCACGGGAAATCTTTTATAAATTCAATTTAAACTTTTATTTACGAAATTGCACAATTCTGTTACCGTACTTTTGATACATTTTTTATTTGTTTAACATTTCTTGCGATAAGGATCTCATTGCCGAAATCACGAGACGACAATATTATATACTCCTATAAGTCTCGGATTGAAATTCAATTGGGATCGTGACCAAACGAGTTTGTCGAAATTAATTTCATTTTATCGAATAGATTATCGATCGTAGCCTCGCAGAGGTCTGATTTCAGAGCCTGTGTCTATAATGCATGAGCGCGCCTTTTTACCTCTCTGTTTAAGTAGTATCCGCTTGTTGAATAGAATTTTCGATGGGCCACGCGAGGCATTCATAAAACACGAGCACCCTAAAGAGTCCGACGCTTACTCCGTCAACGGCAACGAATATTAACGATAAGTCTTAAGCACCGGGATAAAACCGTGCACCCCACTTCGAAAGCGGATCGATATACACAGCGTGTTCTTCCTGTTTGCAGTGCATATAAATTCTGTTTTAATGCGATATTAGGTTTTCCATCGACCGATTCGATAGAGTCACGCTGAAGAAGCATCACTCTCAACTTGAATCGTAGATCGCGATTGGCATATAGATGGTCTAACCACTCGCGCACCGATCTCTAAGCAGACTCATTTGGGAATGCGAAGTTCAATTTGACTTGCCCGCGATCGTGCGAACCTAATCAGAGATAGATCGAACTTCGGTATATGTGGTTGCCTAGCTCGGTAGACTCGAGACATGTTTTCCTGCGCCGCGCCGCGCGCCGGCCGGGTTGGGTCGATGTTGGGTCGATCAGGTAAGGCCCGTTCTCTCGGCGTTGCCACGTATACCAACAGCTACGGTGGGACTCAAAGCGTTCTGCCTTCGGTTCTATTTGTGCACCGGACAGGTACGTCCAAAGATACAACGCCTACGAGTGCGAGCAGCCATTGTGCGCTGGTACGTATGTAATGCCATAGAATCGGCTTGTGGCAAACCATCTCTCTTTCTCTCTCCCTCTCTCCCTCTCTCTGTCTCTTTCTCTCTCTTTCCCTCTCTTTCTCTCTCTTGTTCTGTCTCTCTCATTCTCGTTCCGTCTCTCTCTTTTTCGCTTTCTCTTCCCATCTCCTTCTCGTTGCCGTTCTCTTTCTCTCATTCTCGTTCTCCAGGAAGACGGGCAAGCTGATCCATCTGTACGAACTGCTGCGCCGCATTGTTCTCAAATGGTACAGCTGGCTCCCCGTACTCTCGCCGTACGTCGATGCCGGGGCGCGTGTTCGCGTACGAACGCTTTGTGTTCGCCTGACGTGCACCTCGCTTGACGATGACGCGACAACGGCGTCGCGCGCACGAACGTATAATTATTTCAGACGATGATTAACGTCGTGCACGAATCGACGTCCGAGTTCCTTCCCTCCCGTGGACAGGAAACGGAGAAAAATTCGGCGGCATTTACCTGTATTCCGGACCCGGTCCAGTTTTGTTCCGGGGCTGTCATAAATTAGATTTGGTACGGTTCCCTTTCTCCTAATCTGTTATGTCCACTGTCTCGAAAAGCTTTCGGCAAATGGAATTAAATGACAATGTAGCGCCGGCCCAGGAAACTACGCTCGAGTGTCTCGAAACTAAATCTGACATAGTTGGAAATAATTGGTGGCACTTAATTTTATTGGAGAGTGAATTGTACGGACGAGTCTGTAAGAAGCATTGTCCGGTAGAAGCACTTTGAGTTCGTTCGTTCACTGTACGGTACTCCGGTTTGTCCTTTTGCGAAAGGGTCGTTTCGATCGATGGAAAATTTATTTGCCTGCTATGTCATAGTATTGACAAACGCTAAAATTATCGTGCGAGATGCACAGAATTCGGCAAGGAATATATAGATTATCGCATAACGTAATTCCGCGTGTAATTCGATATTTTCACTCACGTTTGCCTTAAAAATATGATAATGAGATTACCATGCTTTGAATCACCGATATTCGCGATCTCATTTACGCAAATATAATTTTGAAATAGTTATCTGCAATATTTGATATGTAAAATGAAAACCCGTTATTTACACGCAACGCTGTATCGCCGTAACGGCCGATAAAATTAATTGTCCGCAGGCATATTTAATCTTGCAACGAGCATATGTCTATCATATGAAATACAGTTGCCGGTAGATTTCTGATACTTTGTTATAAAAGGTTACGTCATTGCACAGCGGTCGACGTCTCTTGTTTACACAACTGACATCTCAATTTCTGTCACGTTTTGTCCGTCAATATTATATTAATTGTTACTCGTTATGTATAAAAGACTCACAAAATTATATTATATACACATTATATATATATATTGAATAATAACTTTATATGTTTTACAAAATAACAATTTGCCTGTATAATAAAGTATTGAGTTTTCTCTCCATTTGATCATTTTCAGGAATCTTGAAATTTTGATACTTTGATTAATTTGATATATGTTACATTGACTTTAATAGACAGAAATATGCAAGATTTTCTCTATGAGACTGTTTCTTATTCCTTCTCTATATCCTGAAATAAATTATGATGGATTTGACTATGAATCGATATTTCTTAATAATAGAAACGCTGTCGAAAGCTCCTTATATGTGCCGCAATGTTCCGTTTTTCGAAAATGCATAGGTGCATATATTAAATCAGGTTTCAAGAATTATATGAAAACATGGCCCAAAATGTACCGGCAGCTGTATTTCATCGTCGTCGACAGGAATGAATTTACGGTCGAGCTGCAAAGAAACACTCATGATTGTTTACGGCAGTGAGGTTTTCCGTTGCGGCTCGGTAGCGAATTCTTTTTCTTCTTTCGTTTTCGCACACATTTATACATTCGCGTGGGTCGCGCAAGCAGCTACGGGACTCTCATAAAAAACGAACCATTGTTCATCGAGTTTACCATTTTCCACGTTTCTTCGTGAGACGCAACTTTTGCCCCCCCCCCCCGGGGAGTCGGTTCGTTTTTCGAAGTTATGACTCACCCAGTACGTAGAATATCTTCATGCGGATATCTTATGGGGTGCGCTGAGGGGAGGAGGGAAAAGGGCTCTACATTACAATTACAGCGTAAAAAAGTTTAAGTCACTTAACATTGTGCGCTGTGCAACTATCCAGACGGCATTAAAAGTGGAAGGTGCGCGAACACGTTTATGCAAACGCGGTGAAATTTCGGTACGCGTGACTATGCGGTATCTAATGCATAAGCATGCTAGTAAAACACGCTATTTCATACTAATTCGAAGCGTCATTGCGGTCACTGGTTATTGTTTGACATTTTCTGCGTTATTTCGCGAGTTAATTACTTATGGATTCAGAAGAGTAAAATTACTGCAATTTTTTGATAAGGTAACTGTCCTAATTATGGGTCGAATCCCAATTTCAAACTTAAGTTTATCGATGTATTTAAAAAGTATACATTTTATAATAAAAACACGAAAAAATATTTTTTATATTCTTTAATTTATTTACAATTATTATATCCGAATGTTACATTTAGAAACATTGTAAATATTTAAGAAAAAGTATAGAATATTATTTACTGACTTTAGGGTTATGAAATTTTTAGACATTTTGCTAAGAATACTATTATTTTATTTAGGGTAAAACAAGGTGAATATGTACATTATTAACATAAATTTGATTATATAATAAAGAAAAGTGGCTATTTAAATGATTATGCTAAATGAAAAGTAACGACCCATAATTAGGACGTATGCATAAATGTTTATTTTTTTATTTTAAATTATTTTTTTTATTTAGAATCAATTAACTTAAAATCACATAATTCCGTTTAAAAACTGTAATGTTTTGTGGTTGACATTGGTATTCCTATAAGTACCTTTTAATATTTGATAATATTTGATAATAGATAAAGATAAATATAAGTATAATTATTTAATTTTTTAGTATTATTTACATGCTTTTATATATACTCTTTTTCTCTCTCTCTCTCTCTCTCTATATATATATATATATGTATGTATATAATGTAAATTACACCATCTCTCTTTAAAGTAAACAGTTGACCTAATTTATCTAATTTAATACATTATATGTTGTTAATTATTGCTATGCTACCGTAGTTTGTCGAATGTTTCTTAACGAATTAAATTACGGGTATTCTTAGGTGCTCAAAATTCGTCTACAGATGAACGTAGATCGTCACGTGTCGGAAGGTATTTGCAATGATTTATTTCGCAGACGAGTCTGTCTGCCTCGTAACGCCCCACAGGAACCCGGCATTATGCGAGAGCGTATATGACTCTGAAGTTTCACGAGGATTCCGATATTTACTGCCTCGCGTGCCGGATAGAGTTCTTTATACCGATTTTACGTACCAGCTGTTGTGTTTCTATCCGTAAACTCCGACTTTTTCCGGGAAAAATGTAGGCCGCACACTTCGAGAACGCTCTGCATGTGACGCTGTACGAGGATCATCGTCATCTCGACGAACCCCTCCATCATATTTAGTTCTCTGTCAGTTACATTCCAGCACGCACTCCCACTGGGTGGTCGAATTAAACACGCACGCGGTCCACTCGGGCGTTGTGCGTCTGTCTAGAGA
This sequence comes from Temnothorax curvispinosus, assembly GCF_003070985.1. NCBI lineage: Eukaryota > Metazoa > Arthropoda > Insecta > Hymenoptera > Formicidae > Temnothorax > Temnothorax curvispinosus. Next base: position 1,123,716 of record NW_020219833.1, on the reverse strand, counting down.
TAAGTATAGCTCCGTTAAAAGATAACAGAATAATTAATACACTGCCATGTTTCATCAGAAATATAGATGCACTATCTCGATAACTATAACTAACTCTTCTATTTTTCGGTAGGCGATTCAAGACCTGTATCAAAATTTATTAATTGTATCATTTTAGGAGATATAAAACTAAAAAAAAATAGTACCACATAGGTGTGTTATGCGTAGCTTGCAACTTTTTTTTTTTTTTTTTAAATTACTTTGCAGGTAGAATGTATGGTACTGCGGTGCGCGGTGGCGAGAGAATCAAGCGAAACACACTATGGGTTTACGGCAAGCCATATGGTGAAATACTGGAAATCTGTACGCTGGCACGTTCTTTCTGTAACGATCGTATCTGTTTTCATTCCCAGACCTATCGACGTAATGTAAAGTTTAGCGAATCGATTCAAAGGTAAGCGATACAATTATCGTAATTAGACGTATCAACAGGACTTTGCTATTATTTATTTATCCATATTATTGGATTTAGGATGATAACAATCAAAATCGAGAATAATCAGAATTGATCATGATCACAAGTTTATTTGTGTTTACCATACAGTACAATACGGCGTGGACTATTATTAGCGATTCTCTTGCACCGCATCAGTGCTCATTTTTTTTTAATCTAACATATACGCACGCTTAAGCACGTTCATTTCTAATTTCGGCGATAGAAATTAATAAAAATAGCTTGCACTGACGCGATAGAATGATATAATAAATACCAATGCTTTTGGAAATTTATCTACTCATTCGACTGATCCGACTGATATTCGACTGATATCCGACTGATAATTTTATACGCTTATATTTTTAGATAATTGTGGTTTTTTTAGCGCGGATTGTTTAAATATATTAAATATGACTGGATGTAGCTAAATGTACAGCTACTAGTAATTGCGTAAATAAACGTGACTGTATATGTGAAATGATAATATAGATCTTCTGTAGCGATAATGTTACTTATACGATGTTCGGTTTAATTAAACTTAATTGAAATACGTTTTAAGCGCGAGATAATTTTAGGTACGAGTTATCTCCTAATCTGAAGATAATAGAACACGCAGAGAGAGAGAGAGCCAAGAACGTGGTATAATGTATACATTCGTTAATAAAGTTCAATGCTTCTGCGGGCGAGTGTAGCTCGCAATTAGTAACCGCCACATCGAAGCAAAAAACGACCCATAAAATTCGCCCTTCGAAATAAATTACGAGTATTTTTATTATTTACCTTTGGTGCTCAAAGCTTTTTGAAGCTTCTTGCGATGAAGATTTTAATTAATGTACGCCGTGCTAATTACTTAAGTGAGCTATAACAATTAACGCTCGTTGAAAACGGCTCTATCGCGGCTTCCACCGCCGTCGACAGTGAGTTTTTGCTGGTCACTAAACCGCCATTTCGTTGTCACATACTGCAGCGGAAAAATGTGAAGCAGACGCTAGAACTTTATCGCACATAAGTGCCGCCGCGAGAAAGTGCCGGGGCGCTCTTTACGGTTCTCGCAAGAACTTGGAATCAGGGTTGTAAACCGAATCGAACCGTTGAAGTTTGTACGCTCCGAGAGAACGGATCACAATTTGAATTATAAAATCTCTCCGATCCGGAGCAAACCGTTGTTTATTATAATTTAAAATGCTCCGGTATCAAACCGGAGCATTAAAAAACCGGTTTTGGAGCGGTTTCTTTATTTAAAAAGGAGTTATTTAAAAACAGAAAAATAGAATAAATTAATATATATTATGATTGATATACTAGTATATATTGTGATATCAGATGTGACGTTTTTATACGTCCGTCACAAGGGCGCGGAAAGAGAGAGCGCAAGCGACACGAGCGCTCGAGATTTGATGGGATCTCGCTGCTCGCTCTTGTGATGTTTTGCGTTTTGGCGTTTGTGTTTACTGCCGAGACCTTGCTAAATCCCGTGCGCGTAGAATTTTGCGTAGCAACCATGAAACGTTGTCATAGGAATACAGTCTTGTGAATACAGAATACAGTCTTGCAAAATGGTTTGCTCCGAGCAATTTTAGCTCCGTTCTCTCGAAACGTATATACAAATTTTAACGGTTCGGTTTATATCTCAGGTTACAAATAATTTACTTTATAAATTCATCCGGTTTTTAGAGCTGTTTTTGAACTCAAACCGATTAAAAAACGTTCCAAAGAGCATATTTTTACTCCGGTTTTATTATGTATTAATTAACTCCTTTTTAAAGAAACCGTTCCAAAACCGGTTTTTTATGCTCCGGTTCAATACCGGAGCAATTTTAAAATTCGAAATTTGCTCCGTTCTCTCGGAACGTACAAACTTCAATCGGTTCGGTTCAGTTTACATCTCAAGTTCCAAATAATTTACTCCATAAATTCATTCGGTTTTCGGAGCGGTTTTTGAACTCAAACCGGTTCAAAACCGCTCCAAAGAGCATATTTTTGCTCCGGTTTTCAACCCTGCTTGGAATATCTTGGCGGAGAATGGGCCATTCCTGATGAGAATTACAATCCTCCCCGCTGTCTGCGACGACCATTCGTTCGGCACTCCAGCCGTGAAAGTCATTGTTCTAACGTGAATTTTCGTCAATTAATCGTCGCGCCCGTCCCATGCACCGGTCCCGTGCTGTCCCATTCATCCAAATTAAATCGAGACGGGATAGAATTCCATTTGACGTACGGCCGAATGCGCTTCGTTCCGCCGGCTGGGTATCGCTGTTGCGTGCTGTTGCTCCGACCGCGCTCGCTTTCCGTTATTAACGGAGTTATTTTTACTTAGCTTACGATCTGCGGGGAAGTCACTTATAAACATATATATAGAAGTCGTTGAACCTCGGTACTCGTAATCCTTATCGTGAAACGTGAGACACGTGGCAGATCCTCGGCGTCGTTTTCACTGTACCAAACTGCGAATAACGACGACGAGAGAGGGTATTCGAGAGAGTCACGGAGTGATACCGTAACTATACTCGCGTTATCGAAACGATATGCCTTCGGGCGACGATACTTGGTCTGTAAACTCTGTAAGATTTCTCACGAATTTCACGCTGTTCGTTCGCCAGTATATGGTGCACAGAATCGATCGTTCGCGGTCATTACTCGGCGCATGCTGCGAATGGGGAAGTTGATCCGGGACTAGTTCAGAGGGGATGAAAGGCCGACGGGGCAATAGGGCCGGACGTATGGCGTTTTGAAAGTTTCAACAGTGAACAGTGTGCATGGTAGTATACGTATGGTACCGCTGACCATGGTTCCGGCTACGAAATTGTAATTGCTAATCGACGCCTCGGTCGTTATTTGCCGCAACCAAATTGAATTCGACCGCATATCAAATGAATCCATAATACGAGCCCCATCTCCCCTTCTTCGGTATTTTTGGGCCATTAATGGGAGAAAATAGATTAATAATTGAATTCTATAATTTTGCGGCATTTACTAATTCATTAACTGCTAATTAGGGATACCACAATTAATTCTCGGTCCACCGTTGGGCTTCTCCAACAACGGAAAAGCGGACGAATCAACGTTATTTCTTTCGAGAGGTCTAGTTACGTGCACATTGCATATTTACGAGTATGGTCTTTTAAAGCTCGGCGCTATTGCGATGCAACAAGCTTTAAACGTGACATGTAACGAAACAAAAATGCATATTCATTTGTTTATTATTATTCGAAGCGATCCTATTGCAGCGATCTTTTTATTTACATCTCATGTAAGCCGAACAATTGAATTGCTTTCGGAATATGATTTCGAGAAAAAGCGTCTTTTTGTATAGGATCTATTAAACTTACTCTCGCGCTGGAGCATTATCGGCTTTTACATCGCGGCATCGCATGCCGTTACAACGTCATTATTGTAACGATAATACCGTGGCGCGATCGTTTCCTGAACGGTGCAATTTAGAATGTCCGTGTAACGTGCTTTGGGCGCTAGCCCACAATTCCGAGAGCGTTTCAAGCCGTATAGTGAGTGAAATTTGTTTCGATTGGCGAACATAGATCTCGCGTTCACAAACTATTCCTTTGACGTGTACATTTTCCCTAGCAGATTTCATCGTCACTCCTTCGAGAGAGTTCTCTCTCCACCATGTCCACGCCGAAAGCAAATTCAGTTCGCATACGGAAGCGCCGAGTGTGGTCACGACATCACGGTATACTTGAGTGGAAACTAAACTAGGTTCGATTGCGAAACACAAAACAACGGCGTATACGTATTCGGCACAAGCAGTTTTTGCGATCGAAGATACTAAATCAGCACTTCGTCTAAGTCAATCAAGTCGTCAGACGCGCGACGCGAGTAATGTAAATATGTCTCGTTTCCAGGGCAAATTTCATTTAAAGCTTATTAAACATTGTGCAGCGCTAAATTTAGATTTGAATCTGAAACACTAAAGATTTATATATTCACCAAGCGAGATAGGGTAAGAGAGATATATATATTCCCTCGGCGATCTCTTCTCATACGACGCGATGCCGTTAGGCCTGCAATTTGCTTTCTGATTATGTCACTGACCCTAAAAACGAGCGCGTTTCCGCCGGTCTGTTCCGACGTTCCTCGGTCCGGCGGAGCTCTTCTGTATGTTATATTACCAGACGACAAGCGTGATTACCTTCGTCCAACAATGTCGTAGCCGCTCTCGCTGGAAGAGCCGCAGTCTCAATTCCACGGACTTAAAATTTCATGGTGAAGAACGCGCACGGACGTTACGTTTAAGCCGTTCTTCGTACAGTGGTGAACCGCTCGTTTGCACGCGTACCTCTACAATGCTCGTACTCTTGCGGTATAACGAATAATTGACGATCGGCCTCTTGTTTGTCTCGTATAAGTCGAGCTTAGTTATTCTATTAAGCTCGCGGCGCGGCCGATCGACGCATGATACAGCTTACCATTCATCGCGTTTACCTGGAACCTTGGATACGAACATATAGCGTGATTACGGTTGGTACATACAAATCTCAACAATAATTTATCCTGCAGCGAATCATCAACGCCAGACTTCAGTTTGCGCGGATATCAATGGTATTTCAGGGCGAATGCTAGAGGGGATTGTATTAAATAGGAGGACGCGAAATATGCAATTTACCTTTAATTGAACGTTTCCAGGGGAGTGATTTTATACTGAATCTATCACAATTGTATACTGGGATATTGCAATATAAATATAAATAAATAAATAAAAATATGTATATATACACATGCCATATATTATGCTCTACTATACAGGGTGTGTGAAATAAAAGTCCACCTGAAAGGATAAAGTAGATTGGGTCAAACTGAAGAGAAAAGTCATGTATCATTTTGCAAAATTCGCAAATATTTGGGAATGGGATGTCTCTTTATACATATACTAATATATATAACATACATACCTATATTACGTTTACCGTTAGAATGTTTTAATTAAATACAAAAATATTTTATTTTTTTAATGTTTATGATTTCTTTTACTTATTAAACATTTAAACACATTAAAAAAGAGGTGATCTTTTTGTGTCTCAACATAATTTTTTATCATGATTTCTGCGTGGGGGAAATTTAAACCCTTTGATGAGCAATGAGTTTTTATAGTTCTAAACGGTCTGGAGTGAGTTTTTCATATGTTAAAATTATATTTTTTAAAAGCAGATTACAAGCAATTTCGTTTGCTTTTAAATACCTATTATTTTTATTAGTAAATTGAGCACTACTGTTTTGGCGCAAAATTCCAAACGTACATGTGCGTTCGTACTGCAAGCCTGCTCAAAGGGTTGAATAAATACATATATGACTATAAATAGACTCACATACACATATACTCCAAATTCAGGATCAAGTGAGTCTGCCAGGGATTAAGGTACGGCCATTATTTCACAAAGCATGGTAAAGGACGTTCGTATATCGATGTTAAACCCTAGCAGAGGACAATAGCGCGAAAACTTTAGCAGTTTCACGCTCGATCTACAAGAGGCTGTTGCCCATTCAGTAGTCGACTTTATCGTTGAAAGTACCTTGAAAGAGAGCCTCAGCGCAACCTCTTTTTATACAGTTAGCACGTGGTATCGAAAGATGAACGTTTTACACGGGAGCAAGAATAGCAAGAGTCGGTTAGAAAGAACACATTGAACAGCAAAAAGGCAATCATTGGAAAACCTTTGAGTGCACAGGTACATCTATAATAGCTTATCTAGTACTTAATTGTATTGATTTATTGTTACGGACAAAAGTGAAGGTCAATATTTAACATGTACATATACTATATATAGGGTGAGTTATTTCGTATGCCAATTATCTCCACCAATTATCTCAGAAAGTATTGGTTTATTGGAAAAATGTTTCAGTAAAAGTTGAAGGGTTTGAAGGGGGCCAATAAACGATCTTATTAGAGTTTGGGTCCGGGGCCCGTGTTGAACTCATCAGTAGGGCCCAAGCTAAATTTTTTAAGTGGAAAGCTTATTTTTTTATTATATAATTTTTTTCTACTAATTAATTGGAACAACTTTTGTTTGAAACATTTTTTCAAATAATTAAGCCAATACTTTCTGAGATAATTGGCAAAGATATTTGGTACACACGAAATAAAATTCACCCTGATATATATATATGTGTGTGTATATATATGTCAATAATAATACATAATTTTTATGTAGATGATGACGTATTTATTCATAATATAAGAAATTCTTAAAATATGTGCATTATATTTATATTTTATATTATATTTTATCTCTTTTAGCATAAAACTTTAAATAGATTAGTTACATCTACTTAAGAGTTTTACTAAGGTGATAATAAGAACGAGAAAATTAGAAACGTTTTTATCGCGAACATTGCACGCTATTAAAATCCGCACGACAATCCACAAAACCATGGTATCGATTTTCTGATTCCACTTGTGCCCAACTGTTACCGGCTTTACGCTCACTTTATGCGCGTTGCGAGCCTTTTCCACATCAGATTACCTCCACACCGTCTAGCAATATACACATCTCATGTGTATTTCAACGAGGAAATACCTCGTTTCCTCGGAGTTCTTCCTGCAGAGAGAAGACAGGTTTATTAAAAGGAAGGAGATTATTTTAAGCCAGCTTTTCTTAAGAGACTTAACAAATTTTGTACGTTATCATTAGTAAGAAAATCAGAGAGTATCGTTTAGACAGGAATTAGTGGTCGGATAAAGTAATAGTCTACTTAAATAATATTCGCTATAATCTCTGTTAATCCATTTCGTCTACTAAAACTTGTTACAGGAAACTCCTATATTAATAGGTTTAATTCACGAAAGTAGCCCGTTGAGTAATAATACCTGTGCGTTGCGAAATGTTCGGCATCTGCGACGGTCTTAATAACGCCGCGGTGAAACTCGGATAACGTCGGTTTGCGCGCGATATAAAGTATCGCGCCGTGATACTTGTCTCGTGATAACGAATCGCTACCGCCGCGCCGCGCCGGCAAAAAGCGTCGGCTCGCGATGCGGGAAACCATTGGGGAAGCTTTATACTTCCAATATTATCTCGTCCGCAATTTCTCACTGGAAGTCGGCCTGGCCCGCGCCCGTAATGTTCCTCGGGCTTAATTCTTCGGCGGACTTATGATCTTTCGACCTACATCCCCTACCAGGGCAGCCGGAACGATATACCCCGGCCATTATCTAGTGAATTTCATATTACGCCCCGATTATTACAAAGGCAGGCCATCCCTCTTCTATGGAAACTTTACAAAGTAATCTTGTTTATTTACCTTAACCCGGTCCTCCATCTGTAAATTACTTTCAAACTCCGCACCTTCCCGTGACAGTCGCTTCCTTCGACCAGGTGCTCGCGACACGAGAAAGCTTCGAGTCAATCGCTCGAGAGCTAGGCTCCTGTAACTTCTCGTTCGCTCGCTGAAGAAAGTTGCAAAGCGGACACCGATCCCTTAAGTTCTAGTCTCTTGCCTATCCTACTTGCCCATACTACGCATCAAGGGTCTCAAAGAAATGGAACATGCTGCACGGGAATACTGTTTCAAAATGTAATTCATCCTCAAAATTATTTTCTTATGGTTGTCTTCGCGTGACATGGGTTCTTCCCTGAGGATTCTCATGAAATGACATAAGGCGCATGAACTTCTGCGTCACGAATCCAGCTGTCGTCAGAATCCGTCTTGGCGACAGGGCGTGTTGTGACTAAAAATAGCGAGGAGTCGCGCGTGGGAGATCACCGACGTACTAAATTGGGACGGTCGCGCTTCTTTAATGAGCGGGAACGTACGGGATCGCTGGAATCTGGTCGTGCATTCCCTTATGTGCGAGCGACGTGGTGGGAAGGGGACGTAGACGCGACGATGACAAGGAGACGACGCCAATTCCCGGTGACATTTACACGACGGATATGGGACTGCTCGCGAGATAAAAAGGAAGAGAGAGAGAGAGAGAGAGAGAGAGAGAGAGAGAGAGAGAGAGAGAGAGAGAGAGGAAGAGAGAGGGAATTCCTCGTTCACTCCCGCATGACGAATGATCTGTCAGGTGGTTGCCGTCTACTGCAACAGACGCGGAAACTCGCGGAAAGTACGCGAGTCGCTTACTAGGGTAACTGGTGTGTTACCCTTTGAAAGCGTGCCAAAATGTGCTTGCCGCGCGAAACTATGAATGACCGCGAAATCTGGTGTAAACAACATATGAATGCTCGCGTTCATCTCTAATCGCGGCTGCGATCTCGCAGTAAATATCACGATTGCATCAGTTACGCACCAAGTGCGATCGCCTGACCTATTCGCGGATTCAACTTTAGAGACAAAAATGAAAAATATGATAACGTCGATAAATTCTATCGACGTGCGATGTTTTTGTTTTCAAATTAATATTTAGTTGAGTATAATATGTAAGCTTCGTCACTATGAATAAATATATTTATCAAGTTTTAACTGGAAATAACAATAGCTTATAAAAATAGCTTCTCAATACTTTTTTATATGATTGATCGATATTTATTCCTGAAATTGATTATTTATCAATTACTCTGGGAAAAATTAAAGACGGTTATAACTCATTTAATTTGGGCCTCACGATTATAGTAATCAAATTATTGGATATTGTAACTCTAATTAACATTTTAGTTATTTTTATTAAATGTCTTTTTCCTCACTATATGCATTGCCATGACATAAAGACGATACAGATTCATTATGAAGGCGGGGAGGGGGGGGGGCTATTCCACTTATCCACTGCTCTAGTATCTTTCGATATTACACGTCGAGATTATTCGCTGCATAACATAGTTTTCCCGCACGGTCAGCAGCATCGTGTTGTTCTCGTGTGTCGATAGATACGTCACTTCTTCCTCATCGAAGCAGCTTATTGAATCTGCAATCGTGTGTATGACAGGGACCCATTGATGTTTCGTGTCTAGCTTGGATGTCAGAGCTGGAGATATGGGGATAAACGAACGAGGCTAGAACACCCTGATTCACGCTGATCAATCGATCGTTACAACGAAAAGATGTGATATTGTTAGGCTCGTTCTCTCTTCACGTCTCGCGGACGTTTTTCACTGCGCTAATTGCACGGAACATCCGTACGTGAGAATTGAGAATTGTCGTTTTAACATTTCCACGATCGTTTTTTGGGAAATCGGTTTATTGTCCGCGTTAATGAAACGCACCATGGCGAAGCGGGATACGGCGAGAGAGAAGTCACGATTTTCGTGATCATTATAACTTGGATAGCGCTGGATTTATCGTTTTACTGTGCCAAAATAGTAGATATATTTTTGACATACGTCGTGTGAATTCCGAAATAGAGTAAATATTATTTGCGTTGAAAATGATATAAAGTATTTAATGGTATATGTACATATTTATACAATAAAGTATGTATTTTGGGAGTGCATTAAGTAAATAAAGTTTATTATTTATTAACTCATAAAATTTTATTTTTGTTAGATAAAATAATTAAATTGAAAAAAAAATAGAAAAAATAAGAAACAGAAAAATAGTACCTACAATAATAAAATAGGAAAATTAAATTTGTTTTAATATATTGTGAACTAAATGATTTTTTTTGTCGAATGTGGTTGATTTGAAAGTGGGAAGAAATTTTTCTTCTTTGCACTCAAAAGCGCTTTTCGAAACATCAACTCTAAGTTACCACATTCCGCGTGTGTTCAGGAGAGAGAGCGGTATCTTGGTATCTTTCAATAAGTCCATGAACGACGTCAGTGTAGTTCGTGTAGTTCGCCAGTTGGGCACTTACTTCCACGTCGTAGGTCAAAGTCGTCTCTGCGAATTCGTTGAAAAAGAAAAACGTTCAAACATTATGTTTTCTTCTTTTTTACGAAAAAATACAGTATGGTTCTTAAGTTAATACGAATTTCACAAGCAAGATAAATTGTATGTTTCAACTGGGAAGATATTTCGCTTTGTGAAAATTTGCATTTCTTAGAGACACGAGCTGAAATTGTCTTGTTTCAATATATTCTCACTTTACTTTTCTGAAAACTAGATAGTGTAAAAGAGATTGTGGAACAATATCTATAACTTTAGAGTTTCGAAAAAGTAATATAGATGCACAAATTGTGATTTAATATGTCTTACAAGTGAGATTTGAACAAATTTCGTTGCTGCATAAAGCTATTCATTAATTTGCTGTAATTTCATAATTACGATTACTCTTGTAAGTATAGTCTTCGCTTAATCTTTATTTTATCTTATATACTTTCTTGCATTCTCGCCGAAGAATTTTTAATGTATATAGGGTCATGCATACCAATCGATTTGCAAATTATTAATGTATAAAAACCACAGAATACCTATTACACTGTATCGATCAGAAATATATATATATAATTCGTATAAATGTTTTATTATCCTGTTTTATTATGTCAATACTAATTATATGTTACATTCCTATTTCTAGTTATATTTTTGATGGGGCCAAACATTGCAAGAAAAACGTTTCAAGTTTCAAAACCTAGTCTATAAAAACGTTTTCGTCACACTTGGTTACTGAGAAGTTTCACAATTTAAAATGCAGTGAAAAGAATTCCACTGAATTAGCTGACGTTTAATTTATTTCTAGCCGAATATCGACTCGGCGAAAATTACTTTTGACTTTAATTAAGTTTCAAAGCGATGGAACTCGTTCTTAATCAACCTAAAATGTGTCAGTATTTCTATGATGAGAGAGAGAGAGAGAGAGAGAGGGAGAGGGAGAGGGAGAGAGAAATCACTTTTTAGATTCTTCGAAATATTCAGAGATATTTACACACGCAGTGTTTCGATATTTTTTAATTGTCTATAAAGAAACATAATTGAAAGTAATTTATTTAAATAGCTTCCGAAGTACAAACAAATAAAAATTGAAAACCTTTAGTATATTAAATTTCTGGAAGGTAAATAAACATAAATTAAATTAATTAAAGAATAATTTTTTTTATTCTTTAATTAATTTAAAATGGACTTTACTCTGGTGGAATCTTAATCATGTTTAATTTAATGCTGGAGAAGTAACTTAGCAATAATATACTTTTTCATTAAATTATTAAGAAGAAAAAAATTCCAGAACTGCTGAGAACCTATCAGTAAGATATTTTCTTACTGAGACGGGCTATCATGTATATAGTTTTAATTGAATCCATTGGGCCGGAAATGGTTAGTTTCATATCTCGCGAGATATATTCTCGTGCACCCGAGATAGAATTAGGTCAGAATGTCTAAATGAGGACACGAAAGTCTCGCGTATTGCATCGTTTATGGAAGCTTCTAATCAGAGAATTCAAATAAATTCCGTGAAAAACTTTTATCAACTGTTCGTAATGCCGTAAGATGATATGGCTGATTATCGGAAGAATTACCAAGTACGGCTAAATTATTTTTTTATTTAATTAAATGTTCTGCAAAGCGAATAATTTCTTCTTTCTGTAAACTGGATCTCGCAAGCGACTTCATAAAGTTCCAGCGGTAAATCAAATTGGTTCTGGCGTAAAATTGCGCGTACGGGGATCGATCTGATGGCCTGTACCGTACCGTCACGCTCCCGTGCCATTCCTACAGTACACTTTTTATTTAGGGACAATTTGCACATATTGCCGGCTATATCGCAAGAGCTTTATGGCCAGCAAAAATTTTTACTATGTAGGCGGAAGTCGAGAATGAAGCGCAGCTCCTGGTCGTTCCCCGTTTGTACAGGTCGCGTTATATACAAAAAAAGAACTTTCCGTGAATGTTTCTGTGTAAAGTTAATTGAGTTTGTATCGTTCTTTGCTTTTTTTCAATAAAGCGACTGCGCGCCTCTGCCACTGCGTTAATTCTGAAACATGCGCGTAACACATGTCCATTAAACAGCAGAAAGTTGATTTGATGCGTGCCGAATTCATAGCGTGGTTACGTGAAGCAAAAAATATCTTGTATTACTATTATAGACATTCACAGACGCGCGCTACGCGCGCGCTATTTATCTTTAATATTTCACCTGTTATTATTACACTATTAACCGTGCTATTAATCACACAAATGTCAAAATATGCTATGAGCCATGACAGCCACTCATGAAGTAAGCGCAGAGAGAGAACCGATCGGCATCGCGGAAAAACGACAACAATACTTCGATAGATTCGAGTATCGATGATTCGACATGCTCTTTTTAGAAGAGGAGGATTTGAATTTGTCACTATAATAATATCTTGCAGTACTCTTTTATTTCATCTGCGGCTGTCATACCGTTAATAGTAAGTCGAATCGAAATTTTCTTTCCAATATATTAATACACAAGAGGTTACAAATGTAAACATTCGTTATTTTTCAATATTACAAAGTTGATCTTTAAATCTGAAAGAAAATATCAGATTTAGTCTATCGAATTTAATGCCGTGCACACGATAAAAGGCAAGTGAGAATAAGGAGCAATTGCACAGAAACTAGCTACGCAATTGATTCTTTTAAAAATGCAATTTATAGTAATAGCATTAAAAAAATTTGGAAAGAATATTTAGACATATATTTGTCTCTCTGTAAACATAAAAAAAATGTTAACAGTATATCGAAATGTTTGATAGTAAAAAAACACTGCAGTATTCAGTAACGGTGCAATCAGATCGGCGATAAAATCTTTTTCCACTGCAGATAGATATTTCATGTGTATATTCATAAATATTTGGTTTCAATCAGAGAAAATAAATTTAGCACGATAAAGACAAATTTATACTCACGCATGAGTGATATACTATTCTCTGCTTCTTACGGAGTTGGCGTATTGGTTACGGCGGGCGAAGCGATACCGGAAACCGAGAACGAAGCTTCTCTGATAGAACTTCTCGACGAGTTCGTTCGAGACATGATTAAGATCGCGTATCGTATCTACCGATCGTCAAAGATCGAACTTTCAGCGACGCCACTCGATTCGTGCCCCCTTGATTCGTTAATTCCATTCCACCGCTTGCGTCGACGCTGATAGAAAGGAAAAAAAAGGAAAGAAATCGCCGAACCGAGGGAACGACTTGGAAACTTCACTGCAAACTCAATCTTCGGGATTACCTATACTCTCGCGGTCTCTTTCATATAAACTCTTCCGGCGGGAATGGCCCGCCGTATGTATCTTCTACAGCACATACTGTCTCTGTCTCTCTGTTTCTTTTTTCCTTTCACGGCCAGATTTCGCGGGGATAAATTACTTCCCGAGGATTATTCGATGTCACGGCGCTCCTTGCGTTCCGCGGATTTCGTACGCGCGTTAACGTCTGGCTGAAATAAAACCGCGATACCGGAGATTTTCTTGTCAGCCGCGGCGGCGCACTAAACATACGCGTAAAGGAACTGCAGAGAGGAAATGCCAGCATCTACTTCCGCCGCCGTGATCGCGCTTCTCGTGCGCTTTCCATTCTTCCTCGTTTTCTCTCCGCATGGCTTATCGATCCGACCTTATTTATATGGCGCATGCCCGATCGCGCAAATATACCCAGCGTCGTTGAGACAGAATGAATTTTGCCTAAATCGTAAAATCGATACCTACCAAGGACACACTCAGCGCTATGATGGCGAAAGTATGATGAAGTGGGATAAGTATATATCTTATATATACCGTGTCATATTTTATTTATTCCTTCGACCAAATCTGAGAAAATTTTCTCTAACAATAAGTAAAACTAATTAGATTTTTTTTCCACAACTTTTTAATTATATAATACACGTAGTAGTTTCTGTGAAATGTATCGTTTTATTTTTAAAAATTGTTTTTGTCAAGTATCTTTAGAATGAAGATTTATAATAAAATGGAAAATTATTTTAGCTTACATTACTTTTGACAGTAAAAAGAGAAGTCAGTGATTTATTTCGATATATAACTTATTTAATTTGTAATATCTATAACTTTATAAATGTTCTAAATTCGTGATAATTGTGAGATGATTGTAGTACATATATTTTGAGAGAGAGAGAAATATAATTATATAATGGATAAAAAGGCAAGAATAGTCACATGCTATAATTATCTAATGCTTATCGGAACTTACATATAGTTAGTTCTAGAAGCTGGAATGACCGATACTGGGACGAGTTTTTCAAATACAAAGCGAAAATACTTAGCTAAGATTCGCGAACTTGTTAGCAATACGTTGAAACCTTATCGCAATTCGATTGTCGCACTCGGACAAGAAGGGCAGGGAAGGAAGGGGAGCTATTTTCGGTTTTATCTGTGCCAGTTATAAAAGAACTGGGATTTTGCTAGCATGTATTCAGGCCAGTCAACGGGGACCGACTTTACGGGCAGGAACTTTCAATAAGATCCGCGGTCCTCCTCGAAACGTGCTGAACCTGCCTCACGTATATGGAAGTGAATCCGAGTCGTGCCGTCGGCATGCTCGTTCGCATGGAAACTTACACGATCGTCGAATCGAATTCCAAATTCTTTATCCCGGCCTTCCTAACCGTTGTCTGCGTCGTCGGCCACCACCGAAATCCGACCCTTAACTTCAATGTGCAACCTCCACCTTCTTTCTTTACATCGCTTCGGTATATAACTATCGCACAGATTTATGAATTTTTCTTCGATACATATCGATGCACTCTTCCTGCGTAGAATTTCGTACGCCGAAGAAAATTCCGCCAATGCAAATTTCAATTCAAATAATTTTCTTTTGCACCAAATACTATTTCGAAGTTTTTAAAAGTCACATTTGTTCCTTGTAAGATTTCATTACATTTCCCAACGTAGACAACGAGAAGATATCGCAAAAAGTGCATTTGCACTCGTTTAAATTATTTTCGTTTTTAAACTGTGATTGTATATGATATAATATGTCGTATAATTGATTTTATAACAAACTTTAAAATAAATAAAAAAAAAATATATATATATATATATATATATATATATATATATATATATATATA
>NW_020219833.1:1078051-1108354 GCF_003070985.1 Temnothorax curvispinosus | reverse complement strand
ATATATATATATATATATATATATATATATATATATATATATATATAGGAAAGTAATGAAGAACTGCGGATTTTCAAGACCAAAAATTGTGATAAGTTATTTCTAATGTCGCTGGAACCACCTATTTGGCTGACTTTGCACGAATCAATCTCGCTGGATTACCGCGTAAATCGACTCATTTATTGACTTTTCTTTATTATAATTATTGATCATAGTACGCGATTTTTTTTTACTTTAGTTACTATTGAGTTATATTTCCCGGGGATCGCCCCGGAATTTCAATCCATTTAAAATCGCCGTAATGATTGGTAGGTATGTGCGTTTGTTGATTGGTTTTTTTGCATTACATATTTTATTGCTAGTTTGTCCACACTGTTATTTGCACCGCGAGATATATACGATTCCGTTCATTACATTTCCTATTATTTTTTGATAGCGCTATGCGTTTTGGAAAATTTCTTAATTTGAACGTTAAATGTCTCTTAAGGTCTAAAACTTTATTATATATTTTGAAATTGAGTATATTGTGCCTACCACTATACTTATCATTCTTTCCGTAGTATGTTTACCTTTTGCTAATTTATAACATAAGCTATTAATTTTACTCGCGCTTTTTTTGGAAACACACACACATTCGAAGAGCGCGACTAAAATCTAAATATAAGACATACATATATGTATATACATATAGACTTTCTGAACATTTATTCAAATCATATATCCGCATTCGTAGTCGATTGCATGATGAAGATTTTTGAGATTTTAATTTATCTTTCTGTTGTAAAAGTGAAATAACAGAAAGACAAAATAAATTAAAATGTCAATAACCTTCATCACACACATGCAATCGACTACAAATGCGGATATAGATTTGAATAAATAATGTTCAGAAAGTCTTATAAATTTTCTTTAATGTCGTTACGTGTAAGCTCTGATATTTAGAAACCTTTTCTGTTCTACAAGTTATATACGCATATAACCTAACATAGAATTTATGACTTTCTGATAAATCTGATTTTCAATATTTTTGTTTAAATTCTTTGTCTTTATTGTCTTTTACTTTATAACCGCATTCTTTTATATTTGAACGCTGTAGACATGGACTTTTTAAAAATTAATTACAGTTATAGAGAATAAATGCAACAAAAGTTTGTTTGAAAAAAAGAAAAAAAAGATTGTATTCTAGTCGGAAATTGATTTATTGACGTAATATGGATCGTTTGTTACATTTTCTTGACACAGGTGTTCTATATCAATAAATATGTATACATCTATTTTAACGATTTACTTTTTGCCAGATACAATTTATATTTTTTGTTCACATATGATTTTTCTTATACCGTAAATTTTGTTTTAGTAAAAAGAAATTATGTTATGATATTAATATCATTTAGCGTTATCGATAGTGGAGTTATTATTTATAAAGGTTTAAAAACAAAAATGACCGGCCGAGGTATTAATTTGTTCCGAATCAGCGCGGAAATAATTTTGCTGTAACAATGTCGGCACGTACGATATTCATAAACGCATTTTAATCCATCTCGCTATTAAGTGCTAATTAGCTGTTGAGGGCTGTTTTATTATTTAATTACAAAATATAATACGATTATATCTTTTCACCATTATTGTGTGCAATGTCCAGTTTTATCACTGAAAAACTGTGTTCGCATAAAGACACACGCGTTTAGAATTTACATTTATAATACTTGCTTTTTATTTAATCACGGCGAATGAATGCTACGAAAATTTCTTTATTTTTTTTTTAGAGTTTTATTGCGACACAGAGGCCAGAAAAAAAACACTTTCGTAGCGAATTTGCTTTCTCTTATAATTTAAAGCGAGAAAATGTTTCGCGTGCGTTTCGTGACCGAGTCACGTGCTTGATCGATCGTACCTGAAGGAAGAAAGCGAACGTCCGTCGTTCAAGTGTTTTCTTGGCTACATCGTAGCAGCAAAAATCTCATAGAATTCATTAATAATTTTCTACTTCCAGGATCTAGAATTACTAGACATTTTCGGTCAAACACATTTAGTATTTAGATATTCGTGCATCATGACTCAAACTGTATCTGACGGTTTAGGAAGTATTGGAGATATGTATGAGTAATACATGTGAAAGATTTAACTCCAGATGAAAGAGAAACAATGGCTATACTATAATTACCATATTAAATAAACAGTAATAAAGTAATTGAAATTTTTAATCACGATGCAAAAATTCAGATACAATACGGCCGATTAAAAATACTATAGCATAAAACCGGAAAGACATGCATTTTAATGTAAATTGATACGGGAAACGTTATCTACCTATGTTTTGTTAATGTACAAACTGACAATACATTCATCTTTTTGTTTCAGATTAAACAACATAGTGCCATTTGGACCAAAACGACGGTGATAACCTGGAAGCATTAATCATTCCAACGTCTCGCCAGTAAGTGTATTATTCTGTATGTTTGTACGTTAACAACAATGAAATTAAATTAACTTCCGAGTTGAGGCTGGTATGATTGCTTGTATTTCTGCGCGTGTACATGTACTTGCATTTTTGATTCAAATTTCTTATTAACGCAACGCACACGATGACGTGCATGGCACCGGCGTAATTGTATGCCGCTGATTCACGATAACACATCGAAATTGCGATGTGCCAACAGAAACGAAAGCTGATATCATCGATCCGTTACCTAGAAATTTACCCACCAACTCGTTATCGGTTATTATCGTACGGAGCGAGTACTCGACGCATGATAAATCAATGACTCGCTCGCCTAGATAAGACTCAGCGTATCGGTTACTCCATATATTTGATTCAGCACTCTTATCACTATTCCACCACGGATATTGCCACATACGGCGATTAGATGTTGGTCTTGCGTCGCGTTCGAAACGCTCGTATCGTGAAATATGACGATACATTTTCGATACAGGTTCGAAACGACGGTTGACCAACTGTATGTGTTGAAAATTATTGCGGGTGGCATTCCGGCAAATTTCGCGCCTGTGTTTCGGTCAATAATAAATCGTGCGTAACCGTGCGCTGATGGAATATTATATAGGTGTAAAAGTTTCGATTGTGATATGGAACGAAGATTTATATCTGTTCACTTATTCGACCGCACTTCAGGATATATCGGATTTTGTTACCGAGAGATGATATTTTGCCGAATGCACTGTGAAAAACTCCGAACGCGCCGAACTCTTCTCGTGCGTATTTTCAGTTTTGCGCCGAGCACAGTCAGCGCCGTATGAGAAAATATGTGTTGCGACTGTTGCATTCGCAACAATGCACGCCTGGGCGAACTCGGATATGGCACCGAAATACTCGTATTTGAAAAAAAGATCGATTGAGATCGAGTTTTGTCGAAAGTGTCGATTGTTTTGCGTCAAAATGCCTGCGATCGTATATAGAATAAATTTCTCTCAGAAAAGATGGGCAAAGCTGCTAGTTAATACGAAATCCGTCCAAAGTACATGTTCAAAATGCATTCCTAACGAACGTCTGGTGATTTAGATTCGTGCTATTGTTTCTGTGATTGCGTTTTTGACGAAATGCTCGAGCGAGAATTCAACGGATTTGATTCGGCCGCCGTTGTGTCGCGAAAATAACGAAAATAATGACGCCGAGCGTAGAAATCAGTTTCAAGCCAAGTTCTCCAATCTCTAGACAGTCTGGACCAAGCGAGCAATTTGTTCCACAATATTCGGTGACCTGATAGAACCGAGATTTGATTGACGGCAAGGATACCAATTCGCAATAATTGACATCAATTAGGAAGATATCTGCTGAAAGATAAACGATTGACGTTAGTCGTACCGTCTTTTCCCGACAGGTGCAGAAACTCCGAACGTAGCCACGTGAGAAATGCGATAACATGGATGTTCATTCGTAGATGCGCATGCATCATATTTAGCGCTAAATGTGGATATGCCGTATGAATGCCTAAATATATCCCCTACCAATTTATCTTTCTGTTGGCTCCCAATATACAAAAAAAAATCCGTACAGATTTCGCGGGCTTTATAGAAACTGTCGGCATGTCACGCGGCAAATTGTTTAAAATTCTGCACTCGGTTGAGCGTTGCTGAATTCAAAAGGCCGCCGTTGTAAATTGCCCGGACGCACGCGGCCCGTGTACAGACGGCCAGTTGTCGGCCGTTCGTATGTTCAGAAAATATCGCCACTCCGGAATATTTTGGGATTGCGTATACTCGCGCACACGAGACGAGGCGGGAGACCCGACGCGGACGGAACGAGTCCCCGGGCTCGCCCGTCCCCAGTCGGCGCCCGCCGTGCCGTCGACGCGTCGTCGACTGGGTTGCAGCAATTCGGCGTATCCTGAAATTCGCTGTCTAAATTTTACCAGCACACGGTCGCGCGTCCAGAGTGCATGCTCTCGCGTTGTGCCTTCGGCCGGAAGACTCACATCGTGTTCCGGAGGCCGTGCCTCGTGTACATAATGTAATTTGCGGGACAAATTCACATCTCAAACGGACAGATATGGGACGGGGGTTTCGCATTGCGACTGCGTGTCTGAAATCCCGTTACATTTCGAGTTAATTAATTCGCATAACACTCCGAGTTTTGGTCATCCGATGGATCCGATAGATCTCTGTCGAATCCACCTTCGCCGGTCGCGAGTTACTTCCGACGTTTGTCTCGTTTTCTTGAGTAGTAAAACATTCGCGGTTGATAATTTATGATGATTCATACAGCGTAAGTCTTTAATGGATTTAACATCGTGCCATAGATATAAGACGGATTTAGAACGAGTTAGAGTCTGAAAAGGTATTCAACGCGAAGCCAGAATCCCGTGGGATTTAGTGCTAGCGCTGGTTGATTACTTTCTCAGACATTCTTAGTCTTTCTTTGCTATGGTGCAAACTTAACTTTATTAGCAAATACGCCCAATGCGAGGAATTAAATCTAAAGTTAGTGGCATGTTGGTGCAACAAATTTGATTTGAGGTTTGAGTAATAATACATGTCGATGTTCTCTCGCGCGGTGGTTTTGTTAATTAGATCAAACCTTATTATTATAAGTTGGGTGTATATATATATATATATCATGTGCAACCTGATATTGCAGTATAATAGTCTTGGTAATATAATTAACGCAAACATCAACATATGTTATCATTACGAGAAATTCATACTCTAAGATTAATTAGAGTCTCTAATTTAGAGATAATAATTTATTTGGGTCGATTTAGTTCCATCACTTTCTAATGCTTATTATAGATCCGACTTGCAAGTAAACATAGATCCGCAAGTGAATAATTGATATTCTAATCCCTCTAAATTTCCAGTTCATTGCTTAACTATTAATGCTTACTTGATTAATGTTCAAAAGAAGATTATTTCGTAAGATATTCCATACATTTTACTTTCAATATCTTATAGATAGAGAACCGAAAAATTCATGAATAATCGGAAAGTGCGGTCAAGCTGAACAACTTGTAGAATAATGGACGTACGAACGCGTAAAGTCACGGTGCCGATCGCGAAAGAGTCGTCCGGGCGACATGTCATATCCCCTCGGAATATCCGGCTGCAACAAATCGCCTAATCAGGTGGATATATGACGGATGGAGAGGTGAAATTGGTTCCTGGCCGCGAGTAAATCTTGCGTGTGTCAAGGTGGGAGAAGGGTGCCAGGGGAGAAACCTGGAGAGAAAGAAGGACGCCAGATCGATTTCCTGCAGGATTTATACGACTATTTTTTATCCGACCTGCTCGCGAAGACGTCGTACACTGTGTCACGGCGTCGGGGATACTGTCTCCCGGCGTGCCGTTTTTCAGCTCGCGCCTCCGTTTCACTGCGCTTTTGGCACGCGGCTCGAATACCCCGCGCGACATTAATGCGACAGAGAACACCGTCGAAAGTTTTAATCAATCCGCTCCGATGACTCTTGGAATTTGGTCACGCGTACCGTACAACTCCGAAACGAAACTTTGCACCGCGCCCGGCCCCGAAATGGGCTTTGCTGGCGCGAATTAAAAAAAATGGCTCATTGAGTTGCCAGTGTTCACGGAGCCGTGCATCAACCTTTGTGAGCGCGAGCTCGTTTTAACGGGCACCATATTTTCAACGTCAGCGTACGCGTGCGAACGAAGGTTGATGCAGTTAACCTTCGTGCATAAGATCGCGTGAGTTTTTAATGTGATTCTCATGCTACGCGCTAGTTTCTCCATTGAAGTTACGGTGGTTTCCATCCTGCCGCATTCCGAAGCACGCATTAGTCAGGAAAACTTTGCTTCATACTTCCCCCGGTCTTTTTATTGTCTCGACGTTGCAGTTTTATCATAATTTAGGGAAAATTTTGAGTCTGCTGTATCCTTTATTCATATATATTTGTTCTTTGAACTTTGCTTTTTTTATTCGTCTATTGACCAAGTAAGATATTAATTTGAACAATTCTTATATCATCCGCCTACTAACTGTAACTGGGATTATTTAAAAATAAATATTGAAGTGTGTTATCTTTTACGTAGGAACAATTGTTGAATTTTGTCATAGCATATGCGTTTTTTTCTCGGAAAGTTCGAACACATCACTTGAATATACTCGATATTCGCGACAATTGGTTTTCCTTCGTTTCTCGTTCGTGGTAATCGGGTTTACGTAGCGAGCGCAGTTATCCCGATAACGTTGTATAATAATCGGGACGAGTCGATGGTGCTACATAATATGACCGGATCGAGGACGATTAATGAACGGCAAGTCGGTGCCGCATATTCAGATATATAATTTCGGCTCGAATTCGCGAGCGCGGAGCGGCGCGGCGCGATCAGAGGAAACACACTCTCCGCGGACGCGAGCGGAGGATGCGATTTATCATTCATCGGTGAAAACGGCCGTGACGGTACGGTGCCGCGGTGCTGTATAATTACGCGTATATATATTCGCCGGACCCCCGTGGCTATAAACGATCGTCGCCGCGAATCATCGATTGTACGCATCCTCATTTTCCGCACGATTTTAGATTACCATTCGGTGGAGTTTACGGTCCGTCAATAACTACGAACGGTGATATTGGAAATTCTCGGTGACGAACGTTATTGCGCCATCGCTCGCTCTGCACCGCTTCACCCCCTACCATCACTCTGCACCACCGGGATGCCGCTTGTCCTCCCTGTCTCTCTGTCTCGAGTTCTCACCTCGTCCTCGTCGTCCCCGTCGTACCCTCGTCGTATACCGACGCCGCCGTATCGTCGCGTTCGAGATATCAGACTCGAACTGTCTTCAATGCGGAAGTTTGCCGGTACTTTATCGAAGCCCACACGTAAATTCCCCTTACAGTCCGATATTCACTCTCTTGCATCGCGCTTAAGTAGCAGTTACTCGCCGCTGGCGTTGCTGCTACCCCTTGTTTTGAGACCGCATTCTCTTTCCGCTTTCTCGTTTTTACCATTTCCTTTTTTTTTCCGGACTCGCGGCCGTTGCTGCAAGTTTATGATTCGCACTTCCGACGAAAAAATCGCGTTATCTCAGAGAACACGAACGAAATCCCGCCAACGTGATTCTTTTTCCTTCGCGGAGATTACAGCGAGTCACTCTTATGCGCGAGCGTGCGACACACATTAATCTTCGTGAAACGATACGCTGCGCTGAAGGAAAAGATCAAAGGTTCAAAAAATTGTTTGCTCGTCCTGCAAGGGAACAAACTTTCGCCTCTCTTGTTACACATACACACACACACACCTATGTATGCACTAGCGTTAATGATTTCAAAGTGCCGCGCCGGAGAACATGCATTGAACACGTAAAATCATGAATGTCGATAACAGGGTCGTGTGCTGTGTCACATAAATGTGACACAGTTTAAAATGCTTCTATTTCTCTCGCACATCGTTAAAAGTATTTGATATTTCAATATTTTATTTTTAATAAATTGTCACATTTTTTATCAACTAGTAAGTTTCTGCAGGAATTATTTTTATTATGGCGATATTGACTGAAATCGACAATTTCTAAATATCGACGATATGTTTGGAAATTGAGATTTCAACGCGAAATGAACGATCCTTAAATATCAAGTACTTTTCTCATCAGGCAGCTGCTCTTAACGCTTGCAACGGGTGCTTGATAAAGCACCTATGTATTTTACCCTAACACGTGTATCGACTTTCGCGCGAGGTAATGGAGAATGGAAGTCGAGAAACAACAGCGAGCGTTTTCGAGCGTAACCATTTCATTTAATTGCCTCCATTTCGTTTAACGATCGATACGAGTCGGTGTGATGTTTTGAGTGGCTACTCAGCTGCCTCCTCAGCGAAATTGTTTTCGTGGCATAAATTGCAATGACTATTATCTAATCGCCGATATTAATGGACAGACAGCAACGAGTTCCTTCTCACGTAAGACATTTTTCTCGCTATAATTCTTGTCCGAATAAAAAGGTTGTCGACTCTACTAGGCCAATATATATTACGGCTGTTACTTTTGACAACTTCGAAGCTTCGAAAGAATTCAAAGCTTCGAAGTTCAAATATCGAAACCTTCGAAGCAAATCACCCAGCCTTAATATATATCCTAGAATCATAAAATACTTGTAAACGGATTTCTATAAAGTCAGCACTTTAGAATTTTAATATAATTAGCAGAATTCTGCTTTTCTTTTTCTCAACAAGTTCTGGAACTGCGCAAAGCCATTATACTCGTCGAAAATTTTGTGTATTGGGTGCGTTCCGTTTCACGCATGATGCGCATAATGCATCACTTATTCTTGTTCAACATTCGGTGAACAACAAGGATAATAAATGATGCATTATGCGCATCATGTGTAAAACGGAACGCACCCATTATTACATCTTATCTAAATAACTCTCATTTTCGTTAATAACAACTTTTGCATAACTTAGTCGGAACCTCTTCCGCTTAAATTCTTTATTATTACGGTCAATGAACTCTATACTCGATTACGTGAACGCGCGCGGTTGGCTGTTATTAAGTTCCGAGAACATTAATTGACGGTGTCTCTGCTTCATCTCGTCCGCTACTTTATCTTTTAACGTAACCGTTGCTTATCATTGAACTTATTCCTCGAAGGCTCATCGTCGTCCATACATCTTGTTATCAGACCCATTGGGATAACCTGTCATCCAGCAAAATCGATCCGTGTATCGATGACCACGCGATGTTTGTAACCAGTAATACGAGAAGAGGATGTCCTTTGTAAATGACGTGTTCGTTCTGTTGCGCCAAATATCTGTACCACACTGACTTCGCGTTTTTTTTACGATCTCGACATATTGTTTCCATCTGCATGACGAGCAAAGAATGTTAATAGCAAGTTTTCTTTGACGACCTCGCATGTCGCTGCGAACACTTTTTACGCGCTTTTACGGATGAAAGAGAAACGGATCAGCAAAGAAATACTTCGAGTCCGAGGTTCTTTCAAACCTTTCTATTCAAGATTTATCAGATATGTTCTCTTGAGCCACGTACGATTTGTTATAAAACTAGATTTTGTTCGAATTATAATTTAAATATCTCTGGAATTTCATTTGCGCGTTAAATTTACCTTAAAAACGATATAAATTTTACGCGGGCGCGACGGTGCATTTACGTGACAGTCGACTAAAAGAAAACGTTTTACAGCGATATTGCGTGGATTAAAGTTTCTCATATTCCGCGCTATTATGCAAAACTGCTCTTATGTTTCTTCTGTCAGGCTAATTGAAGAGATAGCCAGTGTCTATAAAACAGTACTTCTTATTAAAGCAACCGTTCATTTATCGGGGAAGTGAAGGCCGCTGATAGCATTGCTTTACAAGCGTACAAAAAAAATAAGAGTGTTTGAAAAATCCGAGCTGAGATTATATTTTTAAAATAACCACCAATATTTTTAAAATAATATAAGAGAAAGAAATATTCAAAATTGAAATAAGATACCGAGGTCACGTTAATGAGATTTTTTCCAAATTGGATCTCTTTTTTTTCTTAAATAAACAGCTCGTACTTTATAAAATCTACACTTTATTGCGATTTTCGTAACATATGTCAAGCAGGATATTCGAGGAGCTCGACTTATTAGAGATGGATGGAATTTTACTCAAGTTTCATAGATGCCTGTCCTCCGTTTCTCTGACGCCCGTCGTAAATTTCCCGGTCGCTTGGGATCTTCGTTAGGGATTTAGTCGGCAACGCGGATCGAATTTCGGGACTGTTCGATGCGCCAAATTTTGAAGCGCCAAGACAAAGAACGAAGTTACAAGGCGCATAAATATTGTAATTCGGCGGATATATTGCAAACGACATACATATTCACATACCCGAAATCCACTACGTGTGAAATAGCGCTTACCGATTGCATATTTCTCAACCGGAGTGACACAATTCTGATATTGAATCTTTTATTACGTGAGAAAGAAATTTCACGTTTCAAATTTCTTGAAATTTGATCGTTTGTATCCTTTAATTACTGGAAGGAGCGAAAAAGGGAGGAATTATCTGGTGTTACATCTTAGTGGCGAAATTGCGCTCTCTTTCTCTCTCTCTTTCTCTCTCTCTCTCCGTTAGGCAACTACTGCCATTTAAACTCAGTTTCGTACATAGTGTCCTATTCAAGTAATAATTTCGCATTCAGGCAATTAGCCGCTCTCTGCTGAAATAATATGCGCAATTAAGTAAGTATGAACCTCTTTAGAGTTGGAGGGACTCTCGTTTAGAAAATAATGTCGACGCAGCGAGATTTATCGCCGCCTACGCGACGCGACTTCCGCATGCGCGGGGTTATTCCAATTACAACGTTGTAATTCCCTCTATCTTTAACATTTATGAGGTATCGTAATAATTCACTATTCGTCGCATGTCTACGTATATTAACCTACGTTTGCGGATACAATAGAATAATACGATGAGCGGCAATAAATAATAGGCCCGTAAGCGTAAATAATTTAGAACGCAATACGCGTGTGCACTAGAATGGTGATCAGACAACAGAAACATGCATTTATCGAAATAATTTATACGTGTATAACGCGATAACATGACATGCTTTATGTGCTATAGCGATGATATTAAGCTATGCATCGAAGGTTGACATTGCATTGTGATTGCGCGTCGGACCAATTGGGCATTGACCAATAAGGATAAAACTGATTAAGCTCCAATAATCGAATCTTAATCTTCCATATTCAATCATAATGCAATTTTAATGCGTAATTTGAAACAGATTGTAAAATCATTGATTTTAGAAGTCCTCGAGTTGCCATCTTTCATATATTTTTTATACATTTTTATTGTATATAGGGTGTCTGATAATAAGTATGTAACACCCGCAGAGGGTAGGTAGGTAGAGCGCTGAAAGATAGAAAGGTTTTGTACCATGATCCAAATTTTTTTAATATTTTTTACTAGAGACTGAATAATTGTTGAATTTCACAATAGCTGCTCAAGTGTCACGAACATATTTATTTGCTGTATATTAATGTATGTAGATCTCTATTGATACGAATTTAATTATTAGCCGACGATGACTTTTCAAGTGTTCTCTTGTTAATTCTCGTCGCGCGCGTGCCGACATGATGCTCCTTGTGCGATAACAGCTTTTGCATAAAGACAATAGCTGATCTCCATCTCAGCGGAGAATCTGTTTCTCTCGGTGCGTCGGCGCAAATTGGTTTCCTCGAAGAAGTAATTTCGAGCGGCAAAGTGGACCGATGTCCCCGCGGAACAGTACCTAATGAAGTGTACGCGAGCAGAACACGACAAGGGTGGTTAAAAAGAGGCTAAAAAGAGAGAAGCTACAGCTGGGAAACAAGCAACAGCATCGCGGATAACGAGTTAGCTCCGTGAATTTCTTTGTCGGAAAGAAGTTCGGCGACTTGCTGATTTCCACCACACTCCTACAATCCTCTCGTCGACCACTCTTTGACCATGTGAGAATACGCCTCAAGTGCCATAGCATGGTCCGAAAGACACCTTTTCTAGAGCCACTATCGCAATATCTGCCTCACATATTTGGACTATATACGCAAACGCAAGTTCGATCGTCACGCACACACCCTCGAAACAGTTACTCTCGAGCGGCCATAGGTCGGGAAAAGCGAGAAATATTTTTCCTGAACGTGACAGCTCGGGTATCCGGGGCTGATCGTTCGGTGCTTATGTAGCGGTTCTTCGTCAGCTGTGCACCTCCGTCGTCTGCGCTTCCTCGCTTCTGCTTTCCATATCGCTCGTCCGAATCACCAATACGCTAAAGTTACATACACCCTTATACTTCCGCTCAGTTTGAAGTGGTGAACTATCTCTTTCGTGAAGAAAAGGAGATCGCGATATCGTTCAGAACATTTATCAGAAAAGTCTTGGGAAAGAAGCTAAATTTCTAAAGGCGCTAAACAGCAACTTTTTCCAACTTTTTGCTAAAGCGATAATTGCGGATGCAGTTATACATATGACATATGCAATAAAGAATCAAGCGCCATTTTCGTGATTTTTAGTTCTTTATTGCAAAGTGCACTTCACGTGGACAGGAGATTTTTTAAAAACGCAGATGATACATGGAATTGTATTTGAGGGGGATTATATTTAACGTTGGTGCAGAATTTTATTTCTAATGTTTCATGGAATTGGCTCTATATAGTGGAAAGTTTTTGGAGTTGGTTCCACATTGCAGAACTGTGTCCAATTAAGATATTTTTTACGTAATATCTAATTAACAATTTTGTAATTTGATTAGCATCTGTCTAGATATAAAAATAAGTTAGAAAATGATTAAAATTATGTTTGGCTAAATACGGAATAGACAATACCATTTACGTATTTGCCATTGTTGCGATTGAAAATCGTACGCCTACGGTCGGTCGTGTTTGCGAAAGTTTTTGTAAACGACTTATAGAGCTGTTCAAACCGGTCTCTGAACAAAAACGTGCGCCACGCGTGACTCAGCGTCGAAAGAACGGCACGACGCGACGTTGAGTCCGCGTAGCGGAAATAGCCGGCAGACGCCGATGTTGAATCATTACTTAGTAATCAAGACTCAAGTGACTCTCGTATGAACGTGATAAACATGTTATTTCTAGATGAGATGATTGCCGCTTATTACGCACGAGTTTGCAATAATTGTTCTTCTGCACGCTATATACTGCCTGCCGCCAATTTTTTTCTCCTCCGTGTATTCGTTCGATATTTTTTAAGCTGCGAATCTCACGAACGCATATGGGAACAATCTACCGCAGTGTAGATTGGAATGCCGTAAAGAAAAAGTATCACGCGGTGCACATATATTCGAGAACAATTCCGATTCTCGCGCCCGTTTCTCTTAATCCTACAAATGCGCAATGACTCTGCCAGGCATCCTCTCACCATTTGTCATCTTGCCGGAATTGTCTGCCGACGGAAAATATCGTGCATTCTTAACCATGAAAGTTTCTCTTAATGCTTAATTACTCTGTGCTCTCAGACATTTATGAAAACTTCCTAAAAGAACAGATATATCACCGAAATTAGGTTGACGTTGTAAAAAATTTATAAAGAAAGAAATGGATAAATTAGTATTTTGCAGGTGGAGCACAAAGCTCGTGACTTGCTAATGTTTAATTCACTGTGACATAAAACTGTTTAATTAAAATACCATTTATCTCATACATTCGATATGTCTCTCGTATAATGGAATTGGAGTATCTTTGGTATCTTCTAGATAGAAAACTATAAATGTATATTTTATATGATTTTATGTGATCGTTTTTATTGATTCGATGTGGAAAACGAGAAAGTTTACTAGCGCGCACAAACATTATAAAGGATAAACGAAAAATTGTGTACAATCATAGTAAATCACCAGCGCAACGCATTGGTTTGGTGCCACTATATTTACCGTATAGGATCGTTAATCATCATATGTCCACAAGGTATTGCTCGAATTTTTTCTGTTTTAAATAGGTACAAAAAAGGAAGGATAAAAGAGCCGCTATCTTTTGGATATCTACAATTCCTTCTCAATTATAAAACGCCAGTCCGTTTCTCTCAGAGTGACTTGCTCGTTTACACCGGTCGAAGCTATGAGCGAGTTCCGAACTGCGAGTTATGCACCATTTTCTGGTGCCAGTAGGACCGTAATTTTCTTTCCTCTCCCTTTTATACGCTTTCTCGTTCAGCATATCGGACGTCGAAGTTTTAATGAATTGGAAGAAAGAGTTTACAAAGCCGTAAGATTAATACCGTTGTCTTGAATTTTAAAGCGGACAGTGACGTAACAGCTTCCATCATTTGTAGCTGTTTCCACGATCGTGAAATGGTAACTTCCTCAAGTTACCGTCGTATAGTTAAATTTTGCTGAATATTCAAAGATTACTTACTAAGTTCATTGCCCATTCGATACCGATCCGGAGATTCCCCGAAAATTTTCAAGCTATATAAAATATAGGTATACGTAAGATAGAATGATTCCTTTTCTATTTCAAAATATATTTAATAACTTATCTTCAGCTTTTTGAAAAGCACATGTTTGATAAATAAAATTTATTACTTTAAACATAAAATATATTAACGACGAAGGCTACGTTCCGATATTTACTGTCAGCGCTGAAAATCTATAGTATAATGTGACGTAAAATATGGAAAAATATAGATTTTTAGTACTGACAGTGAATATCAGAATATAACCGAAGTAATGTCAGTCAGTTTTAAATGTTCTATATACAGATATTTTGTGACCGATATAGATCAACTATCTTCTAGTTCAATATTAAAATATTTCGACAGATACAGAAATTGAATGTGATTTTTATTGCTTTATCAAATGCTACTGCATTATTAGTTCTCTCTATTTTCAGGGGATTTGATTTCATATTATGCGATTTTGCAGAATTATATTATTGCAGAAATATGTCGTAAAAACGTAATCGATGTATATTTCCACCGTTCTTGCTCATTTTGTATCCGATAATTTCAATCATGGACAGTCCGTGTGTAGCTTTGGGGATGCACTCCAATCACCTATATTCCCCTTGAGTGTAACATTTCGAACGGAGGGGGATGGAAGCAGCTGCCTCTGTGCATTTCTAGTAATCCCGCAAGGAAGGGCCGTGTACAAACCTCGAGATCAGTAGCGTGTACACGTTCCTGAGTTACGGAGCACGCGATAATTGACTTACATTACAATGCAAATTACCCCCGTCACGTCACCGTGTAAAATACCATTCCAATTCTTACGCTAGCTACTTTTCATGCACTCAACTGCAGCCGTTGCAATTAAGGCCGTGCAACAGAGGTCTAGCTCGCGTCCAGATTCCGCGCGTTGCAAGTTTCCGAGCTTTTTCATTGAAAATAACAGTCTCGTTACCTCACCCGCTAAATCGTACATTTAATGAAATGCACTGATGCCGGGATTATCGATGAAAAACGCGCACGATATTGCGTGTGAAACGTGGGAAACGATGATTTACCGCCTACGCCGCTGCTCATTCACAGCTGCGTCATATTCGAGAGTGTTTTAATTGGCTCGCGTGTCTAATGTACAATCGTGCCAAATTTTACGCCGCTTTAGCCGCCTATCTACTCCCCAGATTTTCCCTTTCTTACGTACCAGTCCCGTGCAAGCACGTGATCTACTTGAAAATGAGCCTCGCATACTCGCTGAAAAATATCGGTGCACTTACAAGTGAACCTTAAACGTTCCTTCGGCTTTCCTCCACTACGGTCGATACAATTAAATCCAGCCACGGTGTGTAATATATACATATAGATCCACCGCCGTGAAATAAACTCTTTGGCAATAGGTCGGTAAATCGCTTCTGTCCCATTTTTTCTCCGCTATTATATAGAAGCCTCGGGCGAAAGGGTTGAATAAATTCCAAAGTCCCAAGCGTTTTCGCATTCGTTAAAATTCTATACACAGATCGGCGATTAACACCTGCAATAGTATACGAGAATTTCTGCAAGCACGAAATAATGCAAAAGAGATATCGAATCCCAGGAGAAATCTTTGCATGCATCGTTAATGATCCGTGTCTGTTGTGCTTTACCTGCCGGAAAGTTAGGTGCGCTTTCAGCCTGACATTGCGTCTCGAGTTCGTGGATACGAGGAATCTTGCGGTATATCTGCCGAGTAATATTTTATGTGACCCCGCTAGGAAATCACGGACGAGTTGAAGGCAATTTTCTTCGCGCAGTACTGCAATTTTATTTCCTGATTGACATGAATTCTCCTCTTCATGAAAACTAATACGTTATAATCTTTGTTTTCAAATTCTAAACAGAAGGGAGTACTCAATAAATAATTTTATAATTATTTATTTAATAATTGTACATTAATATTTATTACAAATACTAATTTATTACAACGTTGTTAATTCTTTAACAACAGACGTTAATTAAATAATTAAATTTTATTATTAATTAAATAAAATCATATAGCCCTTAAATTCATTTTCTAAAATATATTTACACAATATTTTATTATTTTAGAATGGAAATTATAATTTCTATTACATATATCCGAAAAATTAGTGCCCGAATTAAATAGGAAATGTATAACGACGCCTTGTTTCCTTATTCGCGTCAATTAATACTTCCATTTATTTGTAGTTGTATAGCGTACATTATTCTAAATAAGCAGAGACTATGTTCTACAATCTTCAACTTTACAATTTCCAAGTTTCGGTCTTACAATAGTGTTTCCGACGTACAATAATTCATTACCACGCTAGCCGTAATTTCCTTGAGCTTTAGTATGAAATACGGAGTAACAAAAACCATAACTTCGTATGTTAGTATTCCGCCGCACCGGAAATCGTTAGAAAGCTTTTAACAATAAGATAGAATTTCTCGCGACAAAAATCTTTTCTGAAAATTTTCTTTCGAGAGATTCGACTTTGCTTCACATTTATAGTGTATAAACATTTTTTTTTGTAGAAATAAAAATTCGAGTCTGTCAGTGTTATCAAGTAAATTATTAGCTGATTAATTTATGCTTGTACATTAATAAAATAGAATTTTTCTACAAAGTACTACTACTAGTAGTCAGTTTAGAATTCAATAAGCTTTTGAAATACAAAACACTTGTCTATAGTTTCCCGTTCGCATCAAAAACACCGTTAAATGTCTCGTAAACATTCGATAACAGCATCGAATGGCACCGAATGACAATATCACCGGGGATACAGCAGAGCAGGTGCCAGCCGATAGGTACAACGCAACGTAATGGTGAAGAGGCAAACTACGAGCGTTACGCTCGTTTGCCTTGAACTACAGCGCAACTGGCAGGTTCGCAAATATTTTGCACCAATGTAAAATTAGAATCGTCATGCTTACACATTGTAAGTGTAAATAAATTGAAACAAATTTTCTGCATGAGAAGCACGTTAAAAGCACTTCATTCGCTCGTTGCAGTAAGCAAGCAGTTGATTGGGAAGCGTTAATTAATTCCTGACGATATTCAACATTTAGTCCGTTGCCAGTACACGCAAAACAATTCGCATTTTCGTGCTCTTTTCAATCAGTATCGATTTTGCTATGTATTATAGTCTAACTAGCTGTTAAATTACTTATTAAGCAAGTTGCGATAAACCTGAAATATTACAGTACACGAGAAAACGCTCTCTTTCTTGATAAATTTAAAACTTGATTGTTTGCTCCGATTATTAATTCTGTACAAATTGATATTTTTGATCCTATGTCATAGAATTAATCTCGCTATTCTCACTCGCTCGCCTGTAAATAGATGAAGCACATATCTGCTTTCCATCGTTTAATTATCGGTCATCGATCATTGGTATAGACTGTCATTTCTGCATTCTGTATCTTTAATTGCTTTGTATACAATACAGAAGCGCGTCCGTCCAATTGTTTCCTCAGCGCCTATTCATTTTTTTTCCATTTAACTGAGAATTTTGCCCGGAGCGCTGCTGCCGCATCCATGAATATTGACGATCGAAAGGGCCGATTCATATTCTCGATTCTAATCAGGACCCGTGACTCTCCATTTTTCATCCGTTATCAACGCCACATAAACTCCATCCTCCACCCCTCTCTCCCCTATCCGCTTCCACGTTCCCCTTCACCCTGTTCTTTTGCTTCATCTTCACTTTTCAGGCGGGGCGAGGGGTAGGCAGCGTGAAAGACTGTCTATTTAAGGTCTCTTTCCCTAACGATCTGACGCATCACCGTATCTGCTGCCAATAAATGTAACGGTGACACGCAAACAACCCTCGGCATCGTTTTCCCTGGTTTTCCCAGAAACATCCCCCCGAGCACGCACCCGTCCATCCCGTCTAGCCATTCACTTTTCTTCCTTCTCCTGTTCGTCGTCGAGCCGACATCGGCGATACAGTGACGAGTCTTCCCTTCTCTCTTTCTCACACTCTTGTCATCTCTGCTCATTCCAGCTCAGACTTTATCGCCCTATTCGGTACCGTCATAGCGATAACGTCGTCGTCGCACCGTCACGGTCGTTTCCCCTGTGTAAGAATTCGATCAGAAGCGAACGCTCGACTCTCGTCGGGGTTACCACCCTCGCGTGAGACCAAAAGGATCCGCTATACTGTTCCGAAAAGCGAGACCTTTCGCCATACGAAATAACGTGCCCGGCCGAAATGTACGCCACGTCGTTCCGTCTCATGTACGCGCCGAATCTCACAGAGGCCATTAGGCAGCTAAATGATTAATCGAGCATACGAGGTACACGGCAAGGTTGCCCGCTTCTACATGTTACGAACGCGCGCGAGCGAGGTCGCCGGATAAATTACCATTTTCATGCCAGACATCCCCGCGCGCGTTGTCCGCGCAAGATTAGAAATGGGCGGCGTATACCGGCTCGCGGGAGCTTCTCCCTCATGTAGTTCAATGTCCGAAAAGTTTATTTTATTAATAGCAATCTCTTCGCGAGCAACCAGCAAAAATCTCTGTACGTTATACTGTTTAAAGTTGACGTTTTATGCATTCTAGGATACTTTAATCCGGAAAGATGAAAGCATAACTTACAATTAGGCATTGTACCCACTTGGTAAGTATAATACATACATAAACCGTATGAAAAATATATATGGACGAAGTCCGACCTCGATAAAATATATAGATTGCACCCGTAGAAAGTTTCTCTGTCACTTCGCCTCTCGTGTTACGAGCAGACCGTATTCATCGGACGTGTTGGTTTTATCGCGGCGTGCATGATCAAACATCTTTTATTTTTACCACGCTTCAATTTCTTGCAACACCGCGGTAACTTTGAACACACGGCATGTCCCGGTTACTATAGTATTGTGTGACTTTCCCGCGTGCGAGCTACTCGCATTTTTAGCTTCGTATAAATATAAGTGCCGTGAAATATTTAAAGTTCCACGCTACACGCCATAAAGTATCTCGGTCTATCTCCACCCTCTCGATATACGATACGCTGTCGAACGACGCGCATAGTTATTCTCCACATTTTAAGAGAGTCGCGAAGAAATTTTTGTTCACAGGGTAGAGTTCCTCCCTGATAAAGACTACGAGATTTCTATCGAGAAGGGCGGTGTACTCTGCGCTCTCGTGCTCGCGGCGATATATCCATTTGTCTGCTATGTGTTCGAAAACGTGACACGTAGTGTAATCGAGCAAATACACGCGATCACGCGTGTCCGCCGTGTGCCGTCCAGTCAGCTGCAGTCAACCTTCGAGCCGGCTCCATACACGTATTGAGAACGGAATACCATCTGTTTGCGCTCTACGATCAAGTCGGTGCCTGATAAATGGACTCACGTTCGATACGATTCCGCCAGCGAGAACTTATTGCGCCTCGTGCCCACCCTCCCCTGCATATTCCGTAGTCTAATACTGCGTTCACATTCATGAGGAATATAGAGTCCACGTATATAGAGTCCATGTTACTGTCGACATTCTCCTTCGAACGTTGCCGCTCGATAGTATGCGCATCGCCCAAGTGGACCCGTAATAATAACGAAGCGACATCACGCTCTCGCATTCAGAATGCCGTAACAATAATATCCCAACGGAGGCGGTCGAAGTCGCGATACGAGAGTGACAGCGTAATAACGAAAACTATATAGCCTCCGTAATATTGATGCGTTTAACGATAAGTGTTTCTCTTTCTCTTTATGCTTTATTATATACCACTGCTATATACTGTACTGTATGTAGTGACATTACGTTAAAATATCGCTTGTATCAGATCTACGGTTTCAGCGTAACTGCTTCACGCGATCGGAATATTCGACGATGGTGGTGGTGGTGGTGCTGGTCGTGGTGGTGGTGGTGGTAGTAGTGGTGAAACACGTTTCTCGCCTTGCTTCTTATGCCGGGGAGGCTTTGCCGAACAATTGTGTGATTTATCGTAACTCTCTCGTCGTCGTTCTGCCATCGTTAATATCGTCGTGTAGAGTTCTCCGAGAGACCCGCGCTGGTAATCCACTTAAAACAATTTATCGGGAGATTGCAAGCGGAGTTTACCGTATCCGATGCAGCAGAGGCTTTACGGCCGTGCATGTATGTGTGTGTGTGTACGTCCATGCGTATACATGCGCGTGCGTTTGCACATTTAACGATAACGTATAATTTATATGCGCGTCTTGAGATCATAATTCACTTCGCCGCACGTAGGAATGATACCGAAATCGAAGTCGAAATATAATTTCGAGATAATTTCCGCGGCGAATTTCTGCCACAATAACTCGTCCCGTCATTTTTCCAATATGAAACTGTCTTCGTTAAATAGCCGTATATTCATAGCTGGATTAAAAGAGAGCGGGACGGTTTTGTCGATTACTTTATTAATTAACATATCATATGGATAGCTTATTATAGTTGAATCATATTTGGAACGAAATAAATACATGAAAATTTTTTTATCGCTCGCGTTCAGCGTTATAAGTTCTCTGCAATATGAATTCTTTTATTGTATCAAAGTAGTCTGTATAGAAGTTTCGGGCGAAAAAATTCCTGACGCATCGTGGATCTGCACGATTACCGGAAAAAAATGTGCATTGTATTTCGGCACTGTTTTTGAAGCACCCTTCGGATTAATCGGAGCTGTGCACTCAGCGAGTACGATAGTTTAAACAGCTGCACACCGTTGGTACAATTTTCTGTTTGCCCATCTTGCTGCGTAAACGTGTTACCGCCGCTGTATTCGCCGGGTGCGTTATCGACGTTCATATCGAATTGTATCGGACTATTCCTCGAATCGGACTGCCATCGGGATATCTCTCTCTTGCCCATCTATTTCGATTCCTGAATGCGAATTTCGATGCCATTCTGAGATAAATGAATTAAAACTATCGCGTGACCGAGCGCCGAACAAAAGGGCAATCCGAACGGTTTACGCGCCGTGCATAATTCCACGTTTCGTTCTTGAATGGCACAAAAGTGACACCGCCTGTGCATATTTAATTCAAGCAATCCTGAAACAAGAGGCACTCCGCTTCGTCTACATTCAAACAGCGCGAGAGACGAAACAACGAACGCGAACGCGCGCGCTACATTAAGCTACATCTCTCTGGGCTGTCTACATCGGGAGCGCCATGACCTAATGCAAGTATTGTTATTAGATGCGTTGCTGGGGCGTGGTATTGCACGAATTTCAGCGTTGCTTTGGTTTCCGCCTCTACCGCAATTTCCTTTGCCCTCCGCCGCACGTACACCGGGAGGAAGACCCGTCTGGCCGACGATATTCCACACATGTGGAAACGAGCCACGAAAGGGATCCTCATGGCGACTCGGCACGACCCATTTGAATTTCGTGGATTTGGGCCAATTTTCTTCCCTCTCTCGTGCAACAAGGCGAACCCTCATCACCCCGAGTCACGTATCTTTCCCGCGGAATGTATATCTCCTGTCTTGCCACCGTTGCATTGATTTGCTTATATTTTCCGCGGACTTTTGCTATCAGTCGTTCGTAAAAGAGACAAATCAACAATGTTTCTCGAGATAAATTTGTCGAAAAATTATTTATCCGATATTTACATTATTATTATAATTTTTTTTCGATTGCACATTCCTCGACGCAATTCAAACAGCGATGAAAGCGAGTTACAAAGCGAATTCTATTCAGTGACCCAATTCAGACTAACTTGCTTTGTGTAACAGATTTTGCACAATCAACTGAAGTCGATTTAACCCCTGTTTCCATTGTAGCGAGAAATTTGCATACACACCAGCGTATTATAATCGTATTTAAAGGACAAAATAATTTCACGGATGATTCATTATTATCGCGCTTCGGCGACGCGCGACGGTCGCGGCTCGCATGGCGAGTCACACGCTCACACGGCGCGAATAGATAATGAGATGGCCGAGGTAAAGCGTCATTGCGTTTTAATTTGATTCTACGCTCGTTACGTCGTTTGTCGTTTATGCACAGGACAGATCTCGCTCAACACTTAGCGGGCGCACGAATTACTCACGCGCCAGGAATATCAATGTCACTTGCCGGTAGAGACGGATTATATACCTAACTGAATCCAGTTGTCGATTCCGCGCGTTCCGCTCTATAAGATGGGTAATTGACGGAGCGACGTGAATCGATAATATACGCGGAAGCCCGAGTCTGGTTTCGAGCGTAATAGATATCCCCGACATCGGATCACGGTCCGTTTGGGTAACACATCTTTTTCCACCGCCACTGTAATTTCGGCCGTGATCGTTTCGTCGCCGTTTCCCTTCGTTCTCTCCCGACGCCCCCGACTCGCTTCCCCTTCTATTATCTCGATATACCGGGCAATGCTTACTGTTACAAAGGGGGTCAGGCCATTTAGATATCGATTTGCAATTTCGCCGGCAATTACGCAAGGCGCGGAATATGTTCATACAGATTAGATCAGATTAAATGAATATTTACGAGACGCAAGCGCAACACGAACGTCCTATCAACTAGTCCTGGTACGCAACATACTTACTTCTTCGATATGAATTACGACGCTTCGTTATTCAGTGGGTAATAACGTCGTGATGTCGGCGACTTTTCGTCCGCTAATTGCCCACGCAACGCAGGGCAAGAATATCCACAACTCTTTAAAACATTTCGGCTATTCTGGACGACTCGCGAGCTGTCAAGCGCTCGTATATCTTTCGCGAAAGTTAAAGGGTCATTTGAGTCAGGGAGAACGGCGGAATTAACAACGGTAGTTTGCTATTGCTTTATTCGCATGAAACGTCTTTGTTTGTGCGCCATCAGATGGTCCAAGATAGACACGGTACGGTCGTGTGCGCGTTATACACTTCACGTTTTACGATGCGAATTCGGTCGTTTTTGGAATTTTTTAGGATCGAATTATGGATCAATAAGGGTAAGAATAATACTCTTTATCTATGGCATACGTGACTTATATTCTTATACATCTGCATGCCGCGCACGTAAAACGCACAGGTACGAAACTAATTTGCGATAAATTTCGGCCCCGAGCGTCGTTACGCTGTTTACGATCGGGAAGATTCCATCGGCGAACTTTTGATTGCCGTAAAATATGGTGCACCTCACTCCTGCGCAACTCGCCCCGCCGACTGCGTCGCGCCAAGTAGGTAGAGTAGACTGTCGATATTGAACGACCATTTCTATGGTACGGCTGGGAGGAGGAACTGGGTTTTCAATTTTATCTTTCGAACGATACCTCGATAAACTCTTTTATTGGGCGCCCAGACCTTGATGGAGGAGGGGGAAAATCGTTGCAGTATCGGAAGATCGCGTTGCGTTTCTCTCTCGCTTCTGAGAGTTTCCTCGGAGAGAGCGGGTGGTAAGTTAATAACTCGGTAATTAGATAAAAATGATAGGAGACGTCGTATATTGGAT
Source organism: Temnothorax curvispinosus (assembly GCF_003070985.1). Classification (NCBI taxonomy): domain Eukaryota; kingdom Metazoa; phylum Arthropoda; class Insecta; order Hymenoptera; family Formicidae; genus Temnothorax; species Temnothorax curvispinosus. The sequence goes on along the minus strand of NW_020219833.1, from coordinate 1,084,625 downwards.
ACTAGCATCGTGCAAATGCAATTAGCCACAATATCGTGCGGAGAGTTAGTAGACTGTACAGGATGCTCTATCAATATCGTATTTCTGTCAATAAGAGGCTCTGTAAACGTATTTGGCGATATTTGCTTTATTCCAAAAATAGGACGAAGAAGCTTTTTTTCTCTCAGTCAATTTCTCTCATTTAGCTTCAAGTGCCAAATATAAATGGAGTAAGTGTCAAAGTAAAATGGATTTCACTTCGATAGAAAAGTGATTTGGAATGTGGTAAACAATGGGAACTTAACGCGATTAGTCAATATCGACGTCACTTTTGTCATCTATCATATTGGATCTAGAAACTGGACAATTAATGGCTGCGTTTAAAAACAATGCACTTTATATAGAGTTTATATATTAGTTAGAGACACATGACATGTTCTGCATGACAAATCATAACAAATATAGGCATGGGTTTGTTTTGACACTTTTGTTTTTATATTTTGGATTTGGTCCTGTCATGGTTTGTCAATCAGTACACAGTCGATCAGTGGCCAGACTCTTACTCGAAGGTCTCTAATTGTATCTAATTGTATCCTCGTGACTATAGGCTCAAGTGGAGTTATTTGGATTTAAATCAGCAACGTCAACCATTGTGACACAGTTCTTCGAAAAGGAATGTATTTGGGAGCTTCCGTGGGCGCACGCGACCAAGTACGAGACAAAATGAGAGATCCGTGCCTCAATTAAAATTTACTTGTCGCGGGCTGGGCATCGCCGTAGCAGGCACATTGCCCGTGCGTGACCGACCTCACTGATATCTAATGTCAATCCGGAGTGTTGTTTCGAACATGGTGCAGTCCCGACCAGCAACGCCATCCGCCATGGTAGCGGTCGCACGAGAGCACCTTTCGCGATTGCCCGCATAGGCACGTGATTTCTACAAACATTCACACACGTACGTACTGTACACACACATGCATGGGGATGAAGATGAGGATCGATAGCCTTTTCGAGGATTTCCTCGATTGCGATTCTAACGATTGTCACTTGTTCGTTCCCCTCGTCCTATCCCATCCATTCAAGCGCCAGTTGCCACAAATTAGCATTTTACGATGCGGCCAAAAGGACAATGGGGTTTGCGTTAAATTCGGTGGAAGAAGAGTAAAGTGGGAGGACCATTACCGCGATCGGAGAAATCTCGGCTGAGTGCTTCATTTAAAATCGAGCGATCCCCATGTTTATGGAGCGCGAAGGGGTGGGCGACGAGAGAGGGCGATTCACCCCACCGTCAGGACTCATTCTTAATCGAACTGATTCTCTTAAAGGAATCATATTCGATCTCCGCAGACTCGCTATATCAAAGCTATCCTCTCTTTATGTGAATCTTCTAAGAATAATGTCGTTTTAAAACGTCTCTTTTAAGATTTCCTTTCTGTGTACCAACTTATAAGATATAATAATCTTAAAAAAAAAATCTAAAATATAAGAAAGAATTGTTGAGAGAGAGAGAGAGAGAGAGAAAGAGAGAGAGAGAGAGAGAGAGAGAAAGAGAGAGAGAGAGAAATGGGATAAAGTTTAATAAATTTAAAAATAATGTTTTTATATTGAAACAATGTTGAACTATATGTATATAAAATAATGTACGTTCTTAAATTTTGAATTATATTTGTCGATTTACGCATGTTAAAAACTTTAATCTAAAACTTGTATGTGAGAATTTCAACTTCTATAAACTTTTAGTTATCGAATCATTGAATGCTTTTGTACTACAGTTAGACAGTTACATAGCGCTCTACCTATGTGGCATCGGTCAATGAAATTCGAAGCTATTCGATGATTGGACAGTGCGGTCACGAAACTGACTATGGCACGAAATCATTAAGCGAGGCTTCGCATCAGAAATAGGGTGCGATTTGTTCGATGACACAATTCTCTTCCCGATAAACTAGACACGACAGAAATTCGGTATTTGCGTACGAGTCTGAAATTCCTGTCTTGCCTATGCTCCGTGATCCCATTTGTGATAGATGCGCGTTCGTATGTCGTAACGCAGCAAGTATGTAAAGCAGCATGAAGTATATTGAATATGTTGTCGATGAATATGTTGTCGCGTCTGATATTGTAGATAGCATTACATACGCGTTCTCCCTTGCATTCTGTTCTTTGTGAGTAGAATCCTTTGCATCCTGCAATAATCTCGAGAATTTTCTCACCCTACGCACACGTTGTTCCGTTTTACACGTGCTTGAAATGCGTACTATTTTGTATTTTTACTGTATTTCGAGATTTGTCAGATACTTTATATTCGAAATGTCTTTATCAACTTTTAATTAACAAGCCAAAACGATCTACAAGTCCTGAAATAATATCCTGAAAACGAAGCAGCTACGATTTTTTTGTATGATATCGGATGCATCCCGAGTCTTCAATTTATAGCTTATCACGCTTTTTGCTTGATTTTTTTTTAATTCTAGCATTTGTTTCCGTGAGATCTGGCCGCGAGATTCATGTATTGGATTGCCAATTTGCTGGCAATCCAATATACGATTACTATCAATTACTATTAAATTCGACGATATTGAATTTCAATGCCATTCACAGTGAAAACTTGTTTAACTCATCATATCGATCCGTTATCGTACCCATTTAATACCGAGTACAGTTTGGTAATCCAATTTTACTTTAACGAAAATGATCATTATGAATTATAAATTGAAATCAGCATTTCTATCAGATTTGGCGTGTTATCGCTTCAAAAAGTTGGAGAAGCATGATTAGTATCGCGTGCTACGTATATGTACGCCGGTTTACAGGCTCGTAAACATCAGTTACAGACAACACAACGCATGGGACGCGTGTAATTCTGCTGCATACGAGTTACAGTTGTCGATAGGCCATCGAACTGAACAATGTGTTGCCGTTAAAACGGGACAGCGCTCTGCGTTTAGACGCGATGAGAGTGGGTGCAATTTCTGGTGTAGCGTGATTTACCCGTCATAAAACTCCGACGCAAAAAGCGACCCTCTTTGGCTCTTCGGGATTAATGTGGCGTGAGTAATGCGTCTCCGATGGAACGTACGTATATAAGGGAAGGAGGGGTTGTGAATTATTCTGGCTCCTTTATCCCGAACGCTTCACGAACCTTGGAAACCTTGAAATAATACGCATTGCGATAAGTACGTGTTTCGTTACTCGTTGCCGTGCCGCACGTTGATGAAATTACCGCCGAGATTGCGTTTCTACGTGTTACGATAAATTTGCGCTCCGCGAGCGCGCCTGGTAATTTTGTTAATTAACCTCATAGGCAACATCGGTAGGATTAGATGAAAACAATATCTAGGATTATCCTCCGAAATGAAGACGCCGGTTGATTAGAGCAGGATAAATTATAAGAAGAGACGGTGCATTAATGCGATGCGCTGCGTTTATGTAATGATGCAGGCGGCATAAGGGATTACGTTAACTTTCTCGGTATCGAGTTAACGCGCACGTCTGTTTTCTATCGATATAGAAAATTGATCTACCTACTTAATGTTATATACCTTCGGCGCAACGAACGGTTTTCCGTTACGAAAGTTACGCGGGTAAAGCAGGCCGAAATTAACGATAAGTTATTATAATATGCTATTTCGTAGGCGGGTTGCGAGAGTTGTGGTACTTTAGAGCGCCAAAGTAAACTCGGTCCTGGTGCCAGGATCTTCCTCCGTATCGGACCGACCAGAGTTTACTTCCAGAGTTCGGAGTTTCGTAATTTGCCGTCGGTGGGTCGAGACGTCGCATTATTGTGTACGTCGCAGTTGTAATAATCTCTGTCCTAATTACTACGTTACGATAAAATAGGATTCCACTCCGGAATTGAAAACTCTTTGAAAATGATGAGAGCCTTCTTCATTACATTCTAGCATAACTATAGGAGCGCTCTCGTTGCTCGCGCTTCGTTAGCTGTCATTTACACCTTCCCTATATTAAAGTAAATGTTAAACTCTCGTCGAGGCGCGAGCGATGAAGAGTGAAGTGCTTTTTCGCAGTTTTCGACCGTGTATGTACCATGGCAATGAGCTCGCGAATAAATGCATATGAACAAACGGACTTTCGAACGCCGCGGATCGCGCACACATTTTCTAATGATAATGCGAGAACTTGTTCGCGCAGAAGAATACTTCGCGATGAAAATCTCGCATATCGCGCTGCCGTAATACTTGTTACACAGTATGCGCTAAGGTTTCCACGCGGTTTGCATTTTGTCGAATTTATGAGATTGTCTGGTAGTTTACGGCAATGGGGTAGCAATTGATTTGAATATCGAGTTTTCTTAATCGTCCCGTCGCGATTCCAAGACCGGCGAAATCTCCTCGACGATTGCAATAGCGAGGAATACTTTCAATATCGAGGCGCATAAAGTACATCATGAATTATTTCCTACCACTATTTAATTCACTGCACTTCTATTAAAATCACGAATACCTAGATTTCTCGCGTATTTTTCAACCGAGATATAAAGTTCAAGTATGATTTATCTTTTTCAAATTTATCTTGCTCACCATAATTATACATATTTCTTTACTGATATTTTAATACGCTATTTATGTTTATTAATTTTCATAATTATCTTTTAATTGTATTCTAAATACACACTTTGTTTTAAATTAACTTAACTCAATTAATTTTTAATATATACCATTAGCCATATGCCACGAAGAATCTTCATTATTTAATAATCCCGAAATAAGAAGATAGTGTCACATTATAATTTATAGAAATGTCACAGAAAATTATATAATTAAATCTATATATCTATAATATTTATATAATTTCTGTATAATTATGTTTGTGTATAATTAAAAGCGGAAACGGATAACGTTAAATACTTAGTTATAACTCATTCAATTTTAAGTTATTGTAAAATGCATTAGGTTCAAGCAACGGATTCAATTAAAAAACCTTATCTTATTTCTTAATCAAACCGATTCTATTCTAAATAATTGAAATTAGTTTAACTATATCGGTGTAAGCTATCACAAGAACCTGTTACACTCTGATTTGTAGCTTCAGACCCTTTTCTAATTTTTCTTTAGGCGTTAGGCACTGATCCTTCGACGTATAAATTAATGCCGCTATATATAATAGCCCAATGCTTTCGCGCTCTTTTACTGCATGAGTCGTTACGTTTAATTTCCGAGGGCGTCGCATCACGACCCTGTTCCACTGTTCCTTCATCTCCTGTTATTATAGCAGCCGGAGAGAACCGATTCACTCGACGCGACGCGACGGTAGAAACAGTCACAGCTGCGCCGACAGCTCGCTACTCGTATCTCTCGTTTGCCAGTTGCACACTTTGCATTATTTCCTGCTCTTTTTCCCTACGAAATGCATATTATCCGGCATGCTTATCCGGCCGATTGCATTCGCGTTTTCAATCATTTTAAAATTCTTTTGTCTTTTTCCTTCTTCTTATTCCATTTTTCTACTCGCTCTCGCGAGCAAACCTACGCACAGACCGGTATATCTCGCGAAATTTAATAAAAAGCGGAGAAACGATGCTGTTTTTATCTCACGACACGATGCGTATAACAGTGAAGATTTTGGTACCTGTCCGTGGGTGTTGCAGTCAGCGCGCGGCTGGAATTGCAACGGGTATCGAATCATAATCGGATGAGGGACGTAACTCGCGATTAACGAACACGAAAATTGGCACGGATGAAGAGCGCTTTTCGAATATTGTCAACGGATTGCATACGCTGGTACGCTCGATTTCGCGCGGGGACACGAGAGCGCGGCAATAACATACGGAATGTCGGATGGCTGAATTTATTCCCGTTATGAATTCGTTGCGCGATTCATTTCGACGGTATAATCCGAATGGCATATTTTATACAGTAATCGAATTACGGATTCCGATTTCCGCCCTTTTGCTTTGCAATGCAGCATCGCGAGATGCTAACTCGCGAGACTTGCAGCCAACGATGCATCTTGCATTGTGAAGAATGGAAGCGGTATCAGAACCGAATCATCAATGATGCACGGCTCTTTTCCCCCGTCACATCGCTGCGCTTTGGCGCACTGCCAATCTCCGTTGCCACGGCTCCGTACCTTTCTTGCGAACCTTCGTAGCAATTTTCCGTCCTTGCGATCGCAAATATATGTCACGGACGCGGCAAACTACATTGCTGCGCGTTTCGAGATTCTGGTACAATAAATGATTTAAAGACCATATCATTATATATATCCCTAGAATCCATGATACATTTTTTTGACCTTCTAATCCATGACTGGGGGCAATATCGACCCCACGCTTTATTTGATCGTAAAACCGGTCCTACAGAAATAAAGGGCCTTTAAACCTACATGAATTTCTTCGTTTTTTAATAACGAAGAGAATGGTATACGGTAAATTTAATTTTACTCAAGTTTAGTTAGTGAAAAATCCATTTAAAGACTGAAAAACGCAGAAAATCAGCAAAAACCTCTTTTTTTAAACAAAAATTTGTATCTTTTTTTGTAATCAACCGATTTTAAAATTTCAAACGGGGTTTTAAAGAGGACACATTAGACTATTAGAAAAAAATTGTCATCGCTATGTTCTGTTCAAAAAGTA
>NW_020219833.1:1077855-1077951 GCF_003070985.1 Temnothorax curvispinosus | reverse complement strand
TATATATATATATATATATATATATATATATATATATATATATACATTATATATATATATATATATTTATAAAGTTGCCAAAAAGATTAAACATTA
>NW_020219833.1:1064268-1072855 GCF_003070985.1 Temnothorax curvispinosus | reverse complement strand
TAAAGAAGAATGAAAAATTTAAATAATATGTAGGCATATCAAAACTATAGGTATTAAAAACCATAACCCATTCTCAAATCAGGATCAAAATAATAAATTTGATCTTCCAAGATATTCTCAGAATTAATTATCATTTTAGGTGACACTAGTCAATTGACTAAATGACTAAATAAAGTGAAAACTATTGTATAATAATTTTATTTGTATCGAGATTAACTTGAAATATAAAGAAACGGAATTTTTTTTATGTACGTTGTCATTGTAATATTAAGTTTGTAACGGTAAGGTATAGGATGTACGGCGTTCATTGTTTTGATTTTTATGACTCTTTACAGCACGCTATTGTATACACAAGGTCGCTATTTTTCGCGAGATGAGAGTCGAACGAACAAGCAGCGCCGCAGGCTATTTCGTGCGTCTCGTCGTGCTATTATCACTCGGAACGTGGCCGCGATAAATACCAGAAGAGAATACGCGATCATTCCTTTACGAACGATCATCGGCTAGCGTGATTAACTACGAGGCGACGGTTATTTCAGATAGATATCTCGTGCAATTTACTTGTTTGAAACGGAAATCAGCGCGATAGAGGATTAGAATGGTGAATCGTTTCACTACCGTATTTAGGTCGATAGAGTTACTTCCTGGACGTTTGGATTCGGATATATGTTGCGCCGTGCTTTGAACTCTTTTTTTTTTTCAACTAACGCCCCATCGTTTCCGGATTGAGAACGCGAATCGTTGGACTGATTGTGAGGAATTTAACCAACGAAAAGCCGTGATATATCGAACACTTATCAGTGATACATATGTTACCAGTGATATATATCTCGCACGATTTATACATTTGTGAGATGTATCGTGCACATCGCAATATTGAATATTGATATCGTATATATTTCTAGACAATAGGTTGAATTTTAATTAGCCGTTAACTCGATTTGCATTGTATTAAGCAATATCGCCGAAGTTATCAACCTCATTATCAACACTACTTTCGTATTCGGCCAATCGATGAAACGTCGCATTGCGTTTGATCAATATGTACAATCATAATTAGCTTCGCGTTTTATTATTTAATCGCGCTGCATATATACACTTGGCATTTGTGTATCGGCGATCTTTCTAAAACCTTCGGTCATTAAAAATCTGTTCGCTTGACTTATTTACGAGACATTCGGCGGATTGTAGCTTTGCGCGATCGTACATCTGTCACGCAATCGTTCCTTTGTTCTAGTGTAACAAACAGCACGGTCGTGTACGGTTAATGTCAGGCGTGCCCGTGCAAAGTGCTGCACGGTCGTCGTATTCCGGTAATTAATGCACGTGCAATTGTAATTAACGCTTTCGCGAATGGGTGCACAGACAATGGAAGAAAGTGATGAAGATCCGAAAGGCATCGGACGACGGCGAAGCAATCATGGAGTGAGTAATTCATTATCTATTTGTATATATATTTGTTGCTTGAAAACATTGAATAAAAAGATTCAATACGCAATAATCTCTTTCGCTGTTCTAATTCATATGTACCTTAGTAACATAGTTCCCGCGTTACAATTTTACTGTCATGTCGATGAATAATACTTTATATATTATTTTAATTCTCGGTAATGGATCTAATTCTGTTAAAAATGATCTGAAAGATTTTATTATATATGTATATACATATAATATACAGTATAATATATTGGAAAGAAACTATGTCGGAGATTAAAATAATATCTCGCAGCTCCATTGCCCTAAAATGAATGAACTAGAACGTACTAATTAGCCGAACAGATTAAAGTTTAATTCTGGAATATATAATATGAAACTGTCGATATATATATATATATATATATATATATATATATATATATATATATTATGTATAACGTGCGGGCGACCAGATCATCAGATACACATACATACATACATACATACATTCTTTTGTTATAAAATAGAACTTGTTCTATCGATTATTTATTGACACATTTCAGTATTTTACGGAAATTACATCTGAAAATACAACTAATTCATGAGTATAGATAGAAAAGTGGAACCTTATGTGGAAATAAGAAATATTTTATAGAGCGAGCTTAATAAGTAATGATAAGATAATTTTCTCGAAAGAGAAATTGTCTTTAAATCCAATAAAGTTATTATCATTTTTTTTTCAAGTGTTTGTTATGCATGCAAGATTTTTAGAAAACATAATTAAAAGCATCATAAGAATGTAATACATTATCTAATAATATTATTTATGAGTAATTTTTTAATATCAAGTATATAATGATTAATTAAATTAAATTTCGATTTTATTGTTCAACAAAAATAAAAAAAGCAGCAAAATATAAAATTACAGTAAGTGAAATATTGATGTTCTTAAAATATATCTTCTATTTTATTTTATTTCGTTTATAGTATTTTCATATTGTTTCTGAAATAGACGATATGTATTGATTATTTATATGAGTCTCATTATTAGAATTAATTAGTTATACGTTTTAAAAATAAAATATCAAATATTTTAATCAGTTATATTGTTATATTAAGACACTTGATATTTTTAAAATAATTCCTAATGTGCTATAAATAATTCTGACCGCATGTAACGAGATTCATAATAACGAGAGATTTATATTGACATGAAAATTCATAAAAGAAAAGTTCATATTGACAGTACTGTGTGGAAAGTTTATTATTCCTTTCAGTTCTCACGTTATTTATCGTCGGGCATATTATCAACCGTGACATATCGAACTTCGAACACGTTACTAGAGGTAACTGACCGAAGTTTCTTTTAACTCTTGTAACTCTACGCTGATTTACAATTCGACATTTTTGCCATGTTAGCTCTAAATATCTCATACACTTTTGAGATGATAATTGAAAGAGTAATGACCACAATTATACAGGACTATATGTAGTATAGAGAGAATATGTTCTCCTGCATTCTTCAATAGTTCAAATGTGTACGTTTGTATAACAAACAATTTTTGTACTGAATTATATCGTACAAATTATCTGCAAAATAATATGCAGATAATATACTTAATTTCTGATCTTATTTTTTCAAACTGAATAAAATTTCTGAAATTTATCTCGAAGTACAAAAACATTGATCTTGATTATACGCATATTTAATACATCACGTTTAATTGTAATGTTTGATATAACATTTTATTTACATTTAATATTTAGATTATGTATTTTGAGAATTTAACGCCTACTTTTTAAATTCGTAAAAATTTCAATTATTATTTAATATTTAAAAGCAGTTTAATGTTACTTCTGCATTTTAATGCATAAATATATTAAGAAAGATTGAAATATTGATATATAATACAAATAAAGAGGCAGATCTGACAGAAGTAATCGATCATTTACTTAACATAAGTATACCTACAACTTTTAAATTCGAGATAAAAGTACTCGACGTTGTGAGTGTCTCGCGACAATTATACTTTAATAGTGTCAGATTTCACATGAGTAATCATTTCGCTCCTCAGCTAGGGATACTATTTCAGTTAATCTCGTATTAAAATGTCGCTATCGAATATCACTGCCCAATATAAAAAAATTTTCACTCTAAATATCTCATACACTTTTGAGATGACAAAATCGAAAGAGTAATGACCAGTAATTATATACAGGACTATGTAGTATAGAGAGAATATACGTTCTCCTGCACTCTTCGATAATTGAATAGTTCAGTAGTGTACATATACATACACGGAGAGAATTTTCTCTTAAAATTTAGTTGTGGGACAACATGTACCACCAATAATTTTATGCGAGCTATTCTGATTAATATCTTACCATAATAAAAAAAGTATTAATATATATTACATTAAAATATAAAATATGTTTGATTAATTTTACTAAAATATGTCTAGGAAATTTCAATAATTTTTCAAAATTTACCAATCTGCTTGGTAATTTTCATCACGTTGTTTGTAAAATGTCTTTTGTATATTTTAAAAATTTCTTAGTTGCCAAGTTGTCTCACGTTTGTAGTGAATTTAAGGGTAAAATATAACAACAAATTCTTTCCGTGTAGCATTCATACATGTGGCGTTCCCTTAATTATTGGTATCGGCCATCAGTGCCATGAAAGTTCATTTTTGGCGTATCACAACTTGACGATTGCTCAGCTTATACCAGTACCAGCAGTACCATCGTAAAATACCTCGAATATTGCTGGCACTGTCGGTCGCGCGCTATATTTCGTGCTGTAATCGCGTCACTATGTGAACTCGGGGAAAATTCGCGAAATTCCGACCGGTTGCCGGGATCAAACGTCAAAGCTCGGTTCCCATACCCAACACGGCTTCTTCATCCGCGCTTGCACGCGGGTGCATCGCAATCTCCGGATCTATATACGCGAACCAACCCTCCGGGGTACCCTGAGTAGCGCTCGTTGCTGCTCATTGCGGATACGTTACGATTTCGCTCGCACGTGCGTGGAGGGTAGCCCTACGGGAGTTTTTAGCGGAGCCCATCAGCAAAGACGTCAAACCGGAACAAATGAGCGACCGAGGCGCAATTTTTTATATGATACGTGAGATCGTAGACAGTTATTCGAGACACGAGCGAGTAAGCGAGCATGCGGGAAACGTCGAACCCATTCTCCTTTCGACGATAAGGGGTAAATCTGGCGATGCTTAGAAACGTGCAATTTATTCTTGTAGAGTGTAGACTTACAGATCGTAGGGATTAAGCATCCTAAGGAGATTCAAAAACAAACTATTTTTCTTCGAATACTTACAAATGTTTCACGGAAAGAACGGTTTTGCTGAGGTATTTAAAAATTTAGCTAGATACAGATATGAAAATAATTGTGCTGCACCATCAAATTAATTATGTAGAACATTCAAATTAAATGCTAAAGTGTCAAAATTTTTTACAGTATTATTATCATACTTCAGTGACCTATTATTATTTTGATATTTGAGTTCTCTCCGTGTTAATAAGGCCTGACAGGTATACGTAATGTAGAATAAGTAGCGTGGAAAAAAAATAAAATAAAATTACGTGAACAAATTTAAAAATTGGAAAAATGTTTTATAACAAAAATGTATACTTCCATAATTATAATATTTGTGAAATGTGTGTAAAGCGCACGCATACTAAAAAAGATCGAGAGAGAACTATAAATTTCCTCTTCTGTAGCTATTGATGAAATTTGCCTGCGCATTAGGCCATATTCGAACGGTTTATTCTCAAATATATAAACTTAAAGCTGCGATTTTATGCACAATTCTGAAACGCGAAGTAGGGTAGGTAGTCTAATCAATGAACCATATTATAGTTGTACACTATGAACCATTGCAATATTTCATAAATGTAGTGTTGCTAGATTGTGCTTGTTGTCATGCAACGACTCGCATTTGAACCCCTCTTCGGCTCCCCAATCGGCCGGAAAATCGCGCAAAGGACGTTTGAGATCACATTTTGTGATTTTTGGGTGACAAAGTAAGTTTTTTTCGTAAGTTTTACGCATTTTTTATGTTTTTGTTATATCTATTATTTTTTTCATTATTCTATAATTTTGTGTGTATAATGTTTGGCTTTATAATTTTGTAAGCAACTTTCTTTTATTGCATTATTTTATTACCGTATTTTTTGAAGATTATCATAAAAAATGTTACATGATTTACAATAAATCATTTTGTTTTTTACTACAGTTATCTGTGTTATAAGTCTTATTAAACTGACTAGTTGTTACAATAAATAATAATCTAAGTGAGAAAAAGTCTGATTAAAAATAATAATTCTGATTTTAAGCTTTAAATAATGAAAACACGACGCATATATAATTAAGTATGCTTTAATTTAAAGTCATATTATCCTAATTTTACTTATCATGTCTTATAATTATCTCTTCCCTAAATAAACATTTTAAAACATAGTAAAACTAAAATAACTAACAATTCACTGTATAAAACATGTGGTTTATTGTTAAAAATGGCTAGGTTTATTGTGTGTACACACCCCTGTACACAATGAACCATTTGACATTGTTTTAAAAAAATCGAAATTGTAGCTAAACTTTAAAAATGACTTATAAGTCATCTTATACAGTATATATGTAGCCAACTAAATTCATGAACTGTACGCAAAAACACAGATCTCCAACTCAAAAATTTAGAGAGATATAAGCCTCTGAAATTTACATGGTTCATTGTTGGACTACCTACCCTATGTTATGAAAAACGGAAAATGTCGTCCGCGAGACAGGCCGGCAGTACAACCCGTCATTCGATGTTCAACGTGACACCGCGCGGCTCTCTGAGAAGCTGTAACGACATAATTTAAGCTCGTTAGCAGACAGCGCTGGGTGCTCGAACGCCGACGTCGCCGCCGCCGCGCTCTCGAAGTTCGTCAACCTAATTCAGCGGCAGTTTACTCCCGTTTATGCTCGCGCTCGAGAGCCGCGCCGAGAACGGAATCGTCCTCGTTGGGCGGCGCGTCGTTTCTACATCGCTCGCCGGAAGAAATGGCGTTTGTCAGCCAGTAAAGCCCCGTTGTCTCTCGAACGTGCGAAATCCAGGATGACGAACTTTCCAGCTACGGCGTGACCATTTGGCCGGTTTTTTTTTGCCGTCTGATTCGCGGAGAGACGACGTTATCTCGAGAAGAACGACCACTCATCCCTAATCACGGCGGATTTCCGGGTGCCGTTTTCTCCGACTGCGAGACGAGAGTCGGCGTCAGGTGAGAAAGAGATTTCGGGGGCTTCCCTTGGCCCGAACTTGGCGCGTAAAGCGACGCTTACCATTGACTGCCGCAAACAGTGGAAACTGTTAAGCGAACGCGCGGCACGCATGACAAACTTTCACATTCTGCACTAAAACGGCACGGAGCACTTTGCCACCGCCGCGCCGCCACGCTTGGCACGAGCAAAGCGCAATTATCATTAGCCGCGGCTCAGCGAACGCTCATGAGTTGCCTAATCAGTTAACCGCAATTAACTCCGATGTATAATTAAAAAATGAAACTGCATAGACAAGCGACAAAACGATGTCCACACACCCGCAATTCGCGTTATCCGCTAATTTCCATTAACACATTCGATACATATGTATATTCCATATATACCCTGGAATGTTCCTGTTTATAACCTGTTAACAAAGTTTCACAAAGCTTCTAGGTTTTTAATTTTCTTTATCGCGACGTGTTCATCGAAAGGTGAGAAAATCGTGCGTCGTGAAAAAGTCGACTCTTCACTGCGCATTCTACTTTTCCTTCTTTCACTACGATTCTTTTGCGATTCTCTTTCGCTGGCGACTCGTATCGACACAAAAATATTTGCGTATCGGACCGATTCGGATTTCAGTCTTTTACGGTGGCGTTTTACGGACGCGTCAAATATCACGTGACAAATAAGACGAGTATTGCGTCCACACAGAGAGGCGAAAGGTTTTCAAGTGGAGAACAAACGGTACAAAGCTCATGGTTGCCGGAGTTTCGAGTTGCGCTGAAAATATTGCTCCACGTTTGTTGTGCTTTAACCGCGTTATCGATTTATCATTTGGTCGGTTTTATAAAGCTAAGGTTCGGCATCGTGCTATTCATTGTACGTTACGTTTCTTAAGAAGTCGTGTATCGTACGTGCCGCGCAATTAAGCGTTCTATCTTAGGTAAATCGGAGCGAGAACGGAATGTAATAGCGCGCTCGCTATGCGGATGATGTTTCGTGCTGATAAGTGCGGATCAAGTGTAATTGCGCGTTTTACTTTCGTCGTGATGCCAAACCGTTATTCGGATAGCCACGTGAACAGATATAATCTGCCTTTTTCATAATGAGCAATTGCTACATATATATGAGAGCAGAAGTTTTTTCTTGCTATATTTAAATTAAAACTATAATTAGCGAGAAACCTCCACATGAAATTCGCTATATATCTACGTACGTATTTAAACCAACACACGGTAAAATTTCCTGCTAATCGAGATGTACGATATATTGAAATATAGTTAAAACAGACGCTCGGTCGATCTCGCGCAGGCTTCGTCCGACTGAAGTCTATAGTGTTGATCTTGCAGTCACGTATTAGACTAACTGAGATATTCACGAGATAAATGCGACGAATTTCCCTTTGCTAATTTCCGGTGAAGAACATATGAGACTCACGATTATTTCACGACGCAGTCGCCGGGGATGAAATGGCCGAATCAATTCCTCGCGTAACATTTAGTTTACAAAGATATACGCAAGAAATGTACGCGTTTATATTACAGCAAGATTCCATTAATATGGCATAATGTTCGGAGCTGGCGGTCGATATGGAATTATTCAAGAAACCGACCAGGCGAGGATCGCTCTGCAAGCAACTACCGGGACACTCGCTTGTCCGACCGAATTTGCGCAGGGCCCTGTCCGTTTACCGATTAGGGGGACTAAGGGACGAGCGAGGACCGGCCTTCGATCCGTGTAAAGCCATTTTGGCGAACCCGCTCTTGGACGGTCCGCTGGCGCGGCGGTCGTCTAATCCGGGCGCAACAATGGAGCTGCATTATTGCGTGCGATGTTCATTTCGTCGGTGTGAAGACCTTCTCTCTCTCTCTCTCTCTCTCTCTCTCTCTCTCTCTCTCTCTCTCT